>NW_027279060.1:610000-895000 GCF_046629955.1 Centroberyx affinis | reverse complement strand
AAAATTGCCTCCCCCGCTTGCTTTTTCTAAAAGGCGGTGAAATGAAAACAAAGGAATTCTCTTCTTAGATTCTGTACTGGGACTCTGGGCCTAATGCCCTGGGGTGTCAATTAATTTAGTCTAGGGATTTGCGGCCTACTCTTCCTAATTGAGCCCAGTGGAGGCCCCCTTGGCTCTTCACGATAGGAAGTAGTGCGTTTCATAATTAATACTTTTTTTCTCCTTTATTTTTTATTATTTTTTAATGAGGGTGGTAATGTTGTAAATGTATGCATCTCATTAGAGTAAAAGGGCCATCTATGCTATTGTTCACTGCTGCTGTGCTTGCTGCTGGTGAGATGAATAAGAGAGACAACCTCAGTCAGCAGAGGCAATGGCATATTGAAGCCAAAGCTGTGCTTTTGTGTGTGTTTGAATATAAAACACGGCTAGTTCAATGAGAGTCTCATTAGTGTTGCTTAATATGTGTGCTTTTTAAAGCTTAGAGGTTAATGCCCGACTTGCCTCTATTTCACTGGAGCTCTCTTTAATTTGATGCATAATTCTTTTTTGTCAGCAGCTGACAAGAGCCTCTTCAGAGAAAGCAACTGAGCCACGTTATGAACTCTGCATCCACCAGGAACACAAAGGCACAAAAACAGCTCTAATTAAACCTGTTTTTAATGTTTCTCCTCACTTTCCTTCTCATGTTCACTCTGCATTACAGGAGGTTTTTCTGAACATACCCATCTCCTCATCTCTGTGTCCAGAGCACATAACTCCTGGCGATTAAACAAATTACCTCCTTTCCCAGGAGAGCCATGGATCCAGCGAAAACAATAAGTGTATCTACTTCACAATCCTGCCACTTGTCTGGTCTTACAAACGGCCTTCAAATTGCTGTTTATAAATCAATGTCTGTGGTTACCTCGCCACCAGAATTTCTATCCCTCTTTTTTCTAGTGGTGGAGAAAAGGCAAGTTTTAATTAAACATCAAAATTTTATTCTGTTCATCAGATTACCACTAGCTTGAAACATTCCTTTAAATTACTGATGACTAGGAGCTTCCAGAACACAAGAAAGGGAGGGAAAAAATGTTACCTGCCGACCTCAATACATCCTGCTTTGTGTTGAGAAAAAGAAGGGAAGTGGAAAAACTAATTTCCTGAAACTCCATTTCTTAAGCGTTGATTAGTAAAGGAGCATAATTAGAGTGAAATGTGAAGTCAGGGTTTTTTCAGATTGCACCGCTTCCTCTAGAAAAATCAGGCCATGATTAATGAATAAATGATTAATGAGCGAACTAATTAATCAATTAATTATTAAGCAAGCACTCTGAACAAGAAAAGGGAAGGACTGCAGCGAACAGTGGATATAAGAGACGGTTAGGGTGTGTGTTAGAGAAAGAAGGATTTAGCATAGTCTGCCTGTTTGTTCTGTCAGTTTGTTTTGTCTTCCGTTACAGGCCTGGATGAGGAAGTGGGCGGATGGGGAGGAGGAGATGGAAGACTCAACCCTCATCTTCGACTTCCTGAGTCAGCCGGCACTGTCTTGCGCGCATTGATCTCAAAGTGCTGCATTTGCACGTTCTCCTGCATATCTCGGGGTCAGGTCCTCGGGTTATGCAATGGCGTAGCCTGGCATAACATTTGGCTACCCCCGGTGATGATGTCGCTGGTAGAGGGCCGTCAGAGGCTGCACGACCCGCGATCAGCACCTCTCACCCAAACACTCTCCCCTGTCTGCGGATAACACAAAATTCCCCTTCTCTCTCCAATGTTCTCTCCTCCCCCTGTCTTTAACTAGGACACCCCATCAATCTTTGATAATGTGCAGCGTGGGTCTCTCCTGTGTGACCAGGCTGATGAGACATCACAGCGGGGCTTGATGTATGAAATGTGGGCTCCGAATGTAACTGTGATATACTGGACCGTTTCAAGTCAGGTTTGACCTTTTTTCCCGGATATTAATCGCTGCAGTGAAAGAATATATGTGTGATCTATTCCTCCCCCAGGATCCCTGCACACTTTATTCTCTGGCATAGGCTCTCGCTATACCTTTAGCTAAGGATGGGGGGGGCTTTTTCATGCCTGGCAAAAGTCCCCAGAGCTGCTACACAACAGGATATGGGACACAAAATATTATTTTATAAGAGGAAGGGTTTATTGTGTCTATTAAAATGCAGCATTACTCTATAAAGCTGCATTTTTCCCACCTCCCCCTGACACCCGGAAACACATCCTCAAAGCGAGAACATGAGAGAAGTATCTTTCATCCCTGCATATCTTTCCTGGCGTTTACTGCTGGCCTTATTAACAGAGTTGTGAGTGACAGAGGCAGAGTGTGCTGGGAGAGTCTCGGGGGGGCTTTGATGGAGGCAGGCACTGGAACTGCAGAGACGGGCCGGCAAGCTGAGGGCAAGATCGCGCTAACGCTTATCCGCCCAAAGTGCTTTGTAAAGTTCTTTGTCTATGTCCCCCTTTCCCTTTCCCTCCTTCTCCTTCTTCTCCTCCATATCTTCTAGTCTTTTGTTTTTTCTCTAACGGCCGCTGGCTGGACTAGTGCTGTATTCTGTTCTAATCACAGCATGGAATTGCAGATTTCCTCAGAGTCAACTGGGTGTGAATAGGTCTTTGTCCCGCTGGGTAGGTTGGCTCATTGACTGTGAAACTCTGGACATATGGTTGCTGTGTGCTGGGATGTAGCATGGTAGAGAATGCCGTGGGTTGGGCTCTTGACCCCTGCCTGGCCTTTAACACCTTACCGGCTGCACCGAAGTCTGCGGCTTGATGAACTTAAACACTTCATTGTGCACTCTGTTCTGGGGGTGTTTTCTTTGGGGTTTTACTTGTGGGGAAGGATGTAAGGTTTGCGGTAGGGACAGATGTGTCATGTGTGACTGTTTTACTAAACATAGTAGCGCGCCCTTTCTCGGGCCGCACTGCAAGGACGAACACACACAGACGGACACACACATTGTCTGTGACACACAACATATCTGCTTTGCAGCAGTAATGGAAAGATGGATGGTAACGGTGCCTGTATCTTTGATGGCCAGACTTCTATAGAGAAATCTCCTTTTGTCCTACTGTGATAAGCCTGTTAATTAAGTGTCTAACAGGAACGTCCAGAGTGTCCAATATGGTGACATTGCCACCCAAGTATAACCGCATTAAGCAGGGAAATGAATTCACTATCTATCCACACGTCTGGCCATACAACAAAGACAACAAGAGCAAACTTTTAACTTTCTCTCCTCTCCTCTTCCTCTTTTTCTTTCTCTCATTCTCACTCTCATTCTCTTTCTCTCTCTTTCATACTCTCTCTCTTGCTCTCCATCTCTCTCTCTGCAAACAAGGACTTTCTTTGCAGGTCACATCTACTGAGAAGCCTCAGGTTTGGGGCTCCGATAAACAAGTGGAGCGTTACAGGCTCTTAAGCCCATCTGGTGAGATGATCGATCATTAGACAGAGTGTGGAGATAACTCCCTCAGCTTGCCTGCTGGCTACCACTGATCCCATATCACCCTCGCAGGATATGGTATGAATCACAGGAAGTTGAGATCAATCTATATAGATTGTGCCGCTTGATTACAAATGGAAAAAAAATCCCATTTGGCTTAGCCACCCCAATGCCTCAGAGTCTGTCTGTGTTTGTGTGAGTGTGTGGGGCGTATGGGGTGTGTGCGCCTATGTGCGTCAGAAAATATCTTTTTTTATTTTCTCATTTTACCGATTTCTGATATTTGTTGAGCCCTATGTACAATTTGTCCTACCTCCACTCGTTTACTTTGCTCAGACCATCCTACTCTTAAATCTCCCTTCTTGAGGGAGTCTTCTTTTAAATCTTAATTAAAACAGACTCCAAAACCCCCACCCTCCCAAGGGCTGGCTGAAAGCAGCTTAGAACAATCAAGAGGACGGATTAGAAGTGAGAAGAAAATAAGAGGAGAGGGGGAAGCGAGAGTTAGGGAGGGGAAAAAAAAACAACCACCAGAATGGAATGGCAGAGAAAAATATTGAGAGGAGAGAGAAATGACCCTTCTCCTCCATCCCCCTGATCCTCCCTCCTTCCCCCTTCCCTCTGTCTTTCCCTCTGTCTCAGGGCTCTGGAGTCTTGGCCTGACCTATTGACATTCAGCTTCTCGGCAGATTAAGCAGCGAATGGAGCCTCTGGAAAGGGTAAACACACTGGAGGAACAATGACCAACAGGCGGCAACCTTATTGGATTCTAATTAACTGCCAGGAGAGACGGCTAGGGGCATGTTAAACAGTGCTGTGGGACACAAGTTAGAGCCCCGGAGCTCAAGTACCACAACTCACATCACCTACACTCTCCCCCTCCTTTCTCTTAAATTGTCTCTGCCTCCCTCTATCTCTCTCTTTATCTCTCTATCCTTTGCTATTCCTCTCTCTTTCAATCTGTTTGCCTGCTCTTTCACATATGGCCCATGAGAATGGCAAACAGAGGCTTCTGAAAGCACTCCTCAGAGAGCTATTTGTCATCCCTCTTTCCTGGGCTATCTCTCTTTCTCTCCCCTTCTTTTTTAACAAGGTGGAACGAGACTCATCCCCCAGAGGCAGCTGTTTGAGCGATAAGGTTAAAATAGGCTGAAAAATTGGGCGAGATTATTTGATATTGAACAGATTGAATTATCTGGAGTGAGGGAGAGGGATGGAGGAGAGCAAAATCATTTTTCTGCATCGCCCTCGGGAGGAGCGCTACCAGAGGGAGCACGGAAAAGGAGCGAGGAGCCGAGCCGAGCATTAATGGTCACCAAACTCAAAATACACCCAGTCCTTTTAGACCGTACTCTTTCCCCCAATTAACCGGTGCACTAATTCGAGTGTGAGAACTGTGAGTCCAAGCAGCTCTGCATGTGTGAACTTTCTCACTGCTGTAGTGGGCCCACTTGTCCACGAGTGGTCCCCTGATTAGGCCAGCTCACAATGGTGCTGTGGTTTCCTGGTTCCCCTGTATGGAACCACAAGCACTAATTAGACTGGTCTCATTAATGTGTTAGTGTGAGAGTGGACCCTGGCCATCATGGGGCGCGGCTGACACAGGAGGGAAAAAAAGCACTGCCCCGCTAGAGACAAGCCATCGTCACCTCAGCAGGCACATAAAGCAATTCATTAATTGGTGTGAAACCACACACACACACACGCTCACGTACACACAAGCACATACACCAACACAGACGCACACACTCTCACACCTCAACACAAATACACATACTAATGTTATGGGTATTCCAAGAACCCGTTGCTTGTTAACACATTACCCAGGATCAAAGAGGTAAAGGCTGGAAGGAGAGAGGGAAGAGGAGAGGACCAGAGAAGTCGTTATTTGCAGAGGAAAATTGCAGGCCAGTGTTATGTTTGTCCTTTGGCAAACCTGGCAGAATAGAGGTTTCATCTGTTTCACAAAACGGAGGGTTCTCTTCACTAGTCACCATCATGTGAGAGTCTTTGAAATCCTCGGAGTCTTCTTTTTTTAATCAAAGCTGGAGGAAATGAATCGGACCCTCAGTTGTGATCCGAGCCTGGAGGTATAAAAGGGATCCACATGACCACCGTCCATTTCCACACCATTACAGCAACAGTCATGGCTGTAATGGGCTGAATTGGGCCATTGATTTCTCTCATGCACCCTCTCTTTCACCCAAAAAAAAAACCAGTCTGTGCCAGTTCTGAGATACACCCAGTTCTTTTAACAAAACATCACACGCTCAAAGACCCTGCACACAAAACTTTAACCTCAGCCCAAAAAAAGAAGTCAGACACGTACACACACACACACGCACGCGCACACACACACACACACACACACACACACACACACACACACACACACACACACACACACACACACACACACACACAAACGGCCTATACAATATGTCCCGCTTTGAGTTCCTGGGGAGTGAGACAAAGGACTGAGTTTAAATTGACTTTTAAAGAACTCCCCGAGACAATCAGGGAGTTGACTTGAGCCACTATAGTGTGTCAGAGGACTGGTCAGAGAAAGAGGGGCAGTTAGGCTGGGGTCTATAGTGCAGTGAATGGCTAATCTAAAGTGTGACGGCTCAAGAGCTTCCCTCGGCCAGCCTGAATGGGCCTCGGAGCAGATCTGACTGCCCCCCAGCCTTTGGTCAGCTGTTTTAACTAGCCTGTGATTGAGTGGCTTCATTAAGGGCCCATTTATCTTCCGCCTGTATCACAACCCTGAAAGACTGTTGACACACTCAACACGCCCACGCATAGCCTACACATGAACATGCGCACATGCACAACCGCATATCCAACACACAGATCACAAAGTAATGCCAGATAGAATAACGTGGAACATGGTCCTTTTCAATCATTTGAAAAGATATTACATCCAACATATCTCCCATACTCCATGTGTTTTTGTTTTGTTTTTAACTGTGCTGGTTTCAACTAATTTCTCAACTATTCTCCCTCTTTGACCAGACAGCATACAGTTTCCTCTCAGCTTCACTGCAGCTCCACTGTCTCAGAATGGTACCAGTTCTCTCTAGCAAACTGTGCTACCTGTCCTGGACCTGTTACCCGTGATTCCTTTGAGGGTTTGGCATGTGGCTGTGTTGAAGTGTAATGCCGCCTGATAGAAATAGCAGGCCAGGTCAACCCATGACCTCACATACACAGAAACCCTCCCAAACAAGCCACAACAAACAGCCTTGCGGAGCCACTCTCTGCCTTTGATCTGGAAGAGCAGAGATGAGATCTGTCTCCTTTTTCTATCTCCCCCCATTCGCCCTTTTCTCTTTTTCTCCCCGACATCTCCCTATATCTCTCTTTCCCCTCCTGCTGAGCAGGTGTATTAAATGAGGTGACTATTCCGGCAGCATCGGGCCGCACCTCAAAGTGCAGTCTGTGAAGAGGGCTTTTCTCTCTTATCTTTTATCCCTTCCATCGCACCATCTCCTTTACTCTCTCTTTTCCTTTCCCTTTATCCCTCGATCTCTCTGTCCTCTTTACTCTTTTTAACATGTTCCCTCGCAGTCTTGAATGTGAAAAGGAGAGGGCCATGTCTCTCATCTATTTGAATTCATCTGCACTTCCCTGTCTATCTCCCCCTGTGCATCTCTCTCTCGGTCTATTGTCTATTTAGCTATACGTCTAATTATGCTGTCTCACTTATGTAATTAGCGCAAAAATAAATGGCTGCCTTAGCTTTGTCTCTCCCCCCCATTCCCCCTCCCTTTGCAGGCACTGAGAAAACAAATTATGGAGAACAATAGGTACAAATGGCTTCTGCACCAAACCACATGATGGATGCAGCCTGGGTACCCTGCATCTCATCCCTTCCTTTTTTCCCTTCCTCGCTTGCTCTCTTTGCTCTCCCTCCCTTCTCCATTATCTCCTGCTCTATATGTCTCTGTTTGGAAACTGGGGAGGACTTCAGGAGTCTCTGGCCCAACTACCCTATCATTGTATGGCTGTATCATCTGTCTTCCCTTCTTGGCACTGACACTATATTCACACTGACATCATATTAGGCAAGGTCCTCTTTCCATCTCTCTCTCTCCCTTCCCTCTCTTTCTCTTTCTCTCTCTCTCTCCCTCTCTTTCTCTCTCTCTCTTTCTCTCCTCCTGCTGTTGTCTCCACTGGCACTCTCTTCTCCTCTATCCCCCAGAGCATTCTATACACCACGACTGCAAAGCAAACGCCTGGGACTTTCTAAAGCAAACAGCCAGCATCCTGTGCCGTAGCCCCATCTGTGGATAGTCTGAACAGGGAACAATCAGTCCCTCTCCTCCTCCGCCTCGTTCTCTTTCCAGCCCCCTGGGATCTGCACAACGCTAGGATGCCTCAGTCAGACGGGTGCAATGTGCTGGAACAATGGCTGGACTGCTTCCTCCAGGAGGGGTGTTAGGTTCACCCCAGCCAGCTTGGGAAGCACTTAGCCATGTGCTCCTGCCCTCCTTGCTGCAGCTTCAGAGGAATGTGGCAGGATCAGGAAAGGCCTAAGGTGTTGACTATAGATACATTACCTTCATGTAGAAGCTTTGGGAAGAGGATCCCATACCCACCAAAACCTCCTCCTACACCTTCCTTACCTCACCTTCATGCGCAACCCCCCTCCCCTAACACAAGCACTTTCTGTGTGTCCAAATGTACACCTGAGATCTAATGTTTAGCCTGAGGTTCTGAAATATCCCCCGTCTATTAATCCTCCTCAGACTTTCAGTCAGTTACGCCTTTGTTATTTTCTCACCTCTGCCATGCTGGAAGAAAAACAGCAGGTTTGGTTTACACCAATACAAGCATATCCATTACCTGTAATGCTAGGCGCCTGGCAGTAAATCCCTTTGACCCCTCTCCCTTCCCTTTCTTTCTTTCTCTTTGGCTCTCTCCCTCCCCCTTTCTCCTCACGCTGAGCCCATTGCGGTCTCTGCATCGGCTTTCTTTTGCCAAACAGACGGCGGGAGAGAGACACACCTTACCCTCCAACTGGTTCAACACCACCCACCTTTACCACCCCCACGCCTCACTGTTCCGCACGTCTCCACACAGCTCAATAACATTAACATGTTTTGCCATTGAGGGAGCCACAGTTAAAAGCTGGATCAATAAGCTTTGAGTGACACCCCTCAGTTGATAGCAAATTGGCTGCCTTTTCTCGCAGTCTCCCATGGCGAGTTTCTAAGCCCTGTGCAAAATTCCCTGCAGGAAGAATTGAAATAAAAGACGTTGCTACACTTTCTCCAACCCTTCACCCAGCCTCCTACAACAACACAGAGCAGTCTTTCACGGTGAGGAGGAGGAAGAGACTGAGCCGCGGCTTCCCCGCAGCCAACCCACTATTTTGGTTAATGGTTGAGTCACTAACACAATATTAGCCCTGGCGTTCCAGGCAGTTTGAACTGACAGAAAGGAGAAAGATGAAAAGAAAGAATAAGGAGGGGATCTGGACCTCAGGGGGGTATTGGAGTATTTCCTCCCTCAACAGCATGTGCTGATCCCACCGCTAATCAAGTGGGCAGCAGGCAGGCAATCCCTTGTTTCCTTGAGTGCGTTTTACCCCTAGTTGGTTAAGGAGATGACATGTCCTAAGAGCTGGAGCATCATTAATTAGACAGTTGGACTTTGACTAATCGCTCCAGAAAGGGCACATAGCCCTGAAGATGCCAAACACTCATCTCAGCTTATCATCCTCTGCCCCAGTGTGTGCCCTTGACCTCTGTGTGTGTGTGTGTGTGTGTGTGTGTGTGTGTGTGAGCAACACTAGTTAAGGGCGTTGCTTTGTTGTGCTCCTCATGAGTCACGTCTGGAAGATGTGCATATGCCATAACCCCCAAATATGACCGCTTAATATTTCAGATCTTCCATTCAGTAAGGGCCATTGACAATTACATTTCATATTGTTAGAGTAAAAAGAGCAATACAATAAATAAACATCTACAGTTGAATAAATGTCGCCTGATTGTATTCATGTTTTTTCTTCCTGAGTCCCTTCTTAGCTGCCAGAATCCTCCTCCAACAGAGCTATCTTTAATACAAGGTTAAGGAACACGGCTGGTGAAGATAACACAGGAACAGATATTGCTGCAACGCAGAAGATAAATTTCAATTTGCTGTTGGTTTCTGTGTCTCGGCAGGAGATATGAAATTCTTGTCTTGCAGGGCAAGAATTGATTGGAAAATAAAAATGAATGTGTGGTCTAGTATGTCGGCGATTTTTCTGTTCTATGTTGGTTTCTTGGCTTAGGGTCTTTTGAAATGGTGATACATCTCTCTAGAAGGATGTGACACTTGCATTTTGGGGAGAGAAAAATGCAATCCCAGTCTTTCTTAAAATAGCTGCTACTGTATAAACGTGACTCTTTCCCTTGGGGTGCTGTTTTAATGATTTGCACAGAATTAATCCCAGTTTCTCTCTCTCTATTCTTTCCATTCATAGTGTTTGTAGAGGAGAAGAATAAAAGAGTAAACAAGTTTGTGCTGTCCCCACCAGTCTGCATGCTGATGATACAGCCTGAAGTCATGTAACTGGGGAAGAGGATTCCAGGCAATGGCAGGAAGCTGACACGGCCCCTCCATTGTCCTATTCCTTGTCATTTCCTCGCCGGATCCTCCGACCGCCCCAGAGGAAGACAAGGTGAGGATGTGCAGAGACAGACACAAGGAGAAAGGGAAGGCCAAAAGAGGATAGGTGGGCCGGGGAGAGAAAGGGAGGTGGGGTGGGGGGTAAAGATAATACTGGAAGTTTACACAGTTTGCTACCTGGCCATACTTGGCCTTCCTGCGTTGAGCCGTGCCATCGCACACATCCAGTTAAGTTGCTAACAGCTGATAACAAAGCCTCAGGACACAATGCCAAGTTCTTTATCTGTGTTTACCCGCATGGCAAAGCTGATTAGAGAGAGGCAACATTATGAAGCCCCATTGTTTCCTTTCTCCCTCCAGTTTCTCCTTCCATACACGTAGCAAGTGTGTGGGGTGTGGGGGGGTGTGGGTGGGGGGTGGTTGTCGGTTGTCTGAAGGAGGCAAGGACGACAACAGCATGTGTGCATGACATGTCTTGGGATTAGAAGAAACAGTAGCCCATTGTTAAAGATCCTGATCATCCATTACTGTCTGTCTGTTTGTTTGTCTGTCTGCCTGAATTTATCACCAGATGATTTGTGAAAGCGAAAATGTAGAAACTTTCTACAAAAAGAAAAAAAACAAAAACAATAAAACTGGGTTTCATTGAATTTGTTTGGTTGGAACGCTTAAGAGAACTAAAGGAGAACTAAAATATTCTCGGCTAAAGGTCTACAATATCTTTAACTGAACAAATCCCAGGGATTGTTATACAGTATATAGCTTTCTGCCATAAAAAACTGACCTTTAAGTTTGATTTGTGGCCACAAGTGAATCGAGAAAATCCAGAGATACATTCAATACAATTCCCCAGCAGCACATCCATTACACAGAGCTCACACAGACAGGGAATCAAAGTAGGCCAAAATTCATCTATATCTTTGCCATGAGTATGTCTCCTAAATAATGCAAGACACTTCTATTCAAGACTCAGCTGTGTTCAGATTCTGCTGTGTCTGCACTATTGTGCACCCCGTGTCTAACACTCCTCATCGGCTGGCTGGGGCTCTCGCCTCCAAACTTTCTCTCTCCCACTTACCTACTCTCTCCTCAATCTCTTTTTATCACAGAGGCATAGCAGAAGGTAAGAAAAAGGACAGAAATTCATAGAGGGGGAGAAAAGGGAGAAAACAATAAAAGCTATGAGAAATAGAGAGTATTTGTGTGAGTGTGTATGCGTGTGTGTGTGTGTGTGTGTGTGTGTGTGTGCGTGAGTGTGTGTGTCTGAGAGAGAAAGAGAAATAAGAGGGAGAAAAGGTTAATGATGCTCGATGGTATTCCCCAGTGTTTTCCCGCTGCTTGTCAACTTAATCATCAAGACGCTGGTGACACATCAGAGTCCAATCCCGGCAACAGGCCTCCCCTCCCCCTTCCTCCATCCCCCTCCTCCTCTACGACTCGGTTTCTCTCCTCCCAGCCTGACTCCCTCCACAAGAATTCAAAGAGCGGCAGAGCGGCAGTTCATGAAATATGCACAGTTCCCTAAAACAAACCTCTTGGGCCACGCTGCCACTGCGTCCAGAAACATATCCGTGCTGCACGAGGAGAAGACAAATCTCTGCTAATGGGGAAGGGGAGGGGATGATGGGGTGGGGCGTACAGGGCTTGGTCAAGGTCTATCTCTTTCACTAGTCCTCTGGTTGTGTATGTGTGCGCTTGTATATGCAATCGTGTGGACAGACTTTCAATCCATGGTGAAAGTCTGTCAGCCACCTCCGGCCCATTAAGCAGATAGACTCGCATGCCCCATATTCACACATTCTCCAATCAGGCAAAGGATTTGTGAGAAGGAGGAAGGTGGAAAATTTCCACGGCGTTACACTGTAGTCAGACATGAGTGGCGACATGACTTAAGAAGAAGGGAGAAACTTGTAATCTTGGCTCACAGCCTTTGAACTTAGCCCTAGGAGACGCAAGCGACCCAAAGCAAAAGGTTCCAAAAAAGAGCTCACTGAAGATTACTCAGAATACTGATGCAGTGTGGAATCCAATTCCTCTGGGAGCCCAGGGGACTTTCCGAGAAAGTAAATTATCGGTGTTGTAGAAGGCTACATATACGTACAGATGCATGCTATGTGCTATACACGAATTTCGAAGTAAAGTAATGTGCTGTAGCCAAATTCTTATGCTACATACATTTATGTTTCTGTGTGTACCCATGTTGAGCATCGGTGACTCTAAGAGTGCCACGATGAATTAGAAACCAGGGTCTCTTAGGTTCTAATTAGGGCAGATTCTAGCCTTTTCATTATTTGTGTGTGTGAGAGAGGGAGAGAGAGAAATTGTGTGTGTGTGTGTGTGTGTGTGTGTGTGTGTGGAGGGGGGGGGGGGGGTCTGTGAACTATGCTACTGTCTGGCTACCGCCCCTCCTCATCCAGCTGTTGCTAGTCTGTCAGGGAGCAGTGGCCATCCCTCCCCCGAGCCCTGAATAATGACAAAACCATGTGGAACTGGGGCCGAAGGTAAAGACATACTCACAACAAATGGCATTTATTCGGGCTTCACCATTTGTGATCTCGAAAGCATCCGCTACACTGGTGAAATTGCATGTGATTCTGTCTGCACACCACAGACACTGCCTATGGTGAATTTTCTGTGTACTTTCAAAGCAAAGGAATAAAAGGCCTGAAAGGATTGTGTTTCAAAACACATTTCATTACTCCCCCTTTTGTCCTTGCCTGAGAGAATGGGTGTCAGTGTGATGCTGTTGTGTATTCTGATACATTTAAATTTAATTATACTTTCAAGTGTCAATGCCATACAAAAAACACACTATTAAAAGTCAATAGTTGCTCAGTGCTAATTGCAAGCGTTTTTGTATCAGGACATTTACAGCACTAAATTAATAGAGAGCAAATTATAGGCTACCAGCCATTCAGAGAGCCTTCACATTCACAATGATTATGCTTAGAATATACTGGAAAATATAAATGTTTTCCTACTGTTTATGCACATACACAATGTTCTCTGTCTTTCTGTTTCATTTCTGCAAAACTTAATCCTATTACCAGATTACTTTTAATCACCCTGCACCCAGTGATGTGGTAGCCTGAATAAAAAGGTGCGGGTGAACTATGACCACCAGTGATCACAAGGCAAACAACAATCAACATTCACACAACAATCACCAATTAATATAATTTCAGAAAAACAATAATTTGTGTTTTCTTTCCCCTAAATCTCTCTATCTTCCTGATTTACATCAATTTGAGATTACTATATGATGTACAGTCTACTATGAAATTATATCATGAAGATTCATGTCGGGCTAAGCTACTTAACTAACCTGGGTAAACTATTCCGCAAATAAAAAGGGGGGCAAAAACACAAACGCTCTCTCTCTTGCTCTCTCTCCATCTATCTAGGCTATCTATATATCTATCTCACTCTAAACGCGAGAGTGTGCGCCCCCTATGATAGACCATGCACCCCTTTATCATTTCTGTTTATGAACTATTGTGCTCATGCCTTTCCCCCTATCTACTCATAACCGAACACCTACGCCTCTGCTGGATTGCCACTCACGGAAAAAAAACTTAGTTCATCCACCTTCTCATAACAGCTCAGTAGGCTAAACCTCATTTTCACATGGTTTCATTAGGCACAACCCCATCGGTGTAGTGTTTTGTTTAATGGAAATCAATCTAGAGACCGTTGACTAACTTCGGGGAGAGGAAGATGCGGAGCTCGGCACGGCGGCGGTATATTTTCGCAGCAGTTGCACATTAGTTGTATTATCCTCAGCAGCTCTAATACCCGAGCAATTTCATCCTCACATTAAAACATGAGGGATACCAAAATGAATGAGCAGGGACACACGCACACACTTTGCAGTCTATGGGTATACACCCTCGGGTTCAAAAACCTTAGAAGTTAAACTTTCTAGTCATGCGCCCTGTATCTGTACCCATCCACTAAAACAGATGCGAATGAACGTCTCTCTCACACAGCACAAAGCTTAACAAGAACACACAAAAAAAAAAATCACAGCATCACCGATTTGCGCAGTGCCATTTAACCGCTGCCCCAGGTCTGCTTGCGGACAGTGAAACCTCCTGCTTTAAATATTGGCTCAAATTTAATTAAACATTTCTTGTGAATTACAGCACTGAATTGTAGCACTGCAGCATATCAGTTGCCTGTCTGTACCAGCGCACTGGATGGCTTGACGCAGCGCGCCCGTATGGAGCGCGGTCCATCCTCTCCATCAATACAGAGCTGCATGCAAGAGGATAACAAACAAAAGCCTATCTTACCTGTTACCATAAGGCAAACGAGGAGGTAAAATGCAGTCATTTTATTCGCCTGGACCGCTGATAGTGTTGCGGGGAAGAATTCAATCGCTCCGTCAATGCGACTGTGGTGGAGCTGGTTATGGTCCACCGCGGCACAGGAATAGGCTACCACCGGACGGGCAGTACAAGCGCACTAGGATACGTCTATAAAATCATCCAGTTTCCAAAGCAATGTTTCAGAATGGCCCCCACACTTCGTAAACTCTCAGTTAACAGTGAATCTCCATAGTTGGTAACTTTCCCCACTGCATCAGCTTCCTTTCCAGTGTCCTTTCCCACTCACACTGGCACAGCTTTTAATTCTCGCTGTGCTCTCTAACAGTCCATAAGTGAATCAGGCGTCTGACTCGGTAGGTTCGTCCACGGTCCACTTTTTAACCTGCTGGTGCATGCTGCGCTGGAAAGCGATTTCCCCTCTCCTCCTCGGTAGTGCACAGTGATAAGCTCCGGCGAAGTTGCCTCTCGCCCCCTCCACTGGAGTCTCTCACTCTGTCTCCACTGTAACACACTCACTCGTTCTCTCTCACACACTCTTCCCCTCTCGGTCTCCTCTGGTTTACTTCTCGCTCCTGCTTGCCAATGGGAAATGCGCACTGACAGTCATCTGTTCGGGGTACACCAAACCTGGCAGGATCTGAGTGTGAGGAGTCCCTCTCCCAGTCAGAAACGCCTCAGATCCTTGCCAGGGGGCCCAGCGGCCCCCGCCCCCAGGGGCCCGCTATTGGCTGAACAGGCGCTGCGGGGAGGGCATTTAAAACACTTAACTCGGAGTTAAATGACTGCCGTACCAAATATGTTTTGGGTGGAATGGTCCACATGGTGAACATCCATAGCTTATAATGAGCAAGACCATTAACAGTCGCGATATGGTTTATGTTGACTTGATACATCCAAGTCCAGAATTTTCTCTGACAAAAATACACTTTTGTAATCCTATGATAAATTTTAGAAAGATACACATGCCACAGCAAAACTACAAGTTCCTATAGGAATGTTATAGAAATATTATAGTGATAACCTTGGAGAAAAAAAAAAAAAAAAATAGTACACTTAGGTCACAATAAACTCACTTCACAGACGCACTACTAAATTCGTGCAGGATTATTATAGGAATATTATGGTGATTTTTCATTGGGGTTGAGTCAAAACATCGTGATTGTTTCAAGCGATAAAAAGTGGTTTAGTTTGATCTGAAACGCTGCCATTGCCGATTCATTGTCATACAATGGGAGTTAAAGTTAACCAAATAGAATAGAGTCATTATGCTACAACAAAAGCAAAGGGGTTAATAAGGAGATTTAAACAAAGTGCAATCTATCACCGGCTTACCTCCGTTGGTAAGCCGGTCCTTTGATGCTGCTCATCAGTTATTCAATGATCTATTGATTAACCAAAATAATAGGCTACGCAGTCAACTGGTTAATCAGTCGTTCACTTGTATATTGGCCCGAGCAACCACTCAACCCCCCCCCCCCCCCCCCCGCCCTTCCCCAATACACACACACACGCACACACACGCACACACACACACACACACACGCACACATTCTGTTAGCTCCTCCAGGTGCTTAGCACTCCATACGAGTGTGAAAAATTCATCAAAGAGTGTAGATTTTGACACTGAGGGCTGCAACATGTGCGGATTACAGAAAAAAATATCATCCACACAAACAAGGGTCTTTTTTCTTCTTCTTCTTTTGACATTTCGCGCAGCATTTAATTGAAGGCTCAACCACACAATGATTAGGGCTCAGTCCTCTCGAGGGTTCCCCCAAACAGTAGTTTACAAACCCTGGGGCTGGCCTCCCTGTTTATTGCCTCCCTGTAATGCAAACATAAGGGTCCCCTGCCAGTAAACACATGTTGATGGAAGAAACAGCTTGCACAGCTGGGAAGCCAACCCAGGTTAGTGTGAGTGCAGCGCATGGGTAAATGAACGTGTGTTTGTGAACGTGTGTGTGTGCACACGTGCATGTGTGGGTGTGCGCATGAATACATACTTGCTTGTTGTGCGCTGTGAGTGCTCCTGTGTTTTTATGTGATTTTCAGTTAGAGTGGGATTGAGAATGTGTGTGGGTGACTGAGTGTAAGTCAGAGTAATCAAAAGTGATTGTTTTGTGTGTATGTGTATGTGTGTGTGTGTGTGTGTGTGTGTGTGTGTGTGTGTGCGTGCGTGCGTGCGTGTGTGTGTGTGAAACCATGAATGAGTGAGTGAAGGTGGGGGCTTGGATGAGCACTAAAACAGTAGGGTGCTTACACCAGTTGTGCTGTGATAATAAAATCAACATCCATTGTGTAAAGTCTGTCACCAGGTGTCATGTTGTGATTGAAATGTGTGATCCCCTATGGCTCAGACAGATGGAGAGAGAGATGAGAGCAAAATAGATGATACACGCACTAGAATCAGTCCTAGCCAATAGTCTTAATTATGCTGGCCTCTGTGGCATCGAATGGAGGGCGCCCATACTCCCCAAGCTTTTGAGTGTGTGAATAATTCATATATAAAAAAGGGGGTTTTCAGCTGTGGGTTTATTAATAATAAATACAGTTTGATATTTACTAAACTGTTCAGAGGGAGAAAGGGGTGACAGTTAAGACGTCGTTTGCATGGTAATTGTAAGGAGGTAATAAATAAAGCATGAAGTGAAGATATATGGAAATGTGATTCACGGGGAAATGAGAATAATTTAACAAAATATTATCCCAGTCCCTATTTGACCTGGGGTCAATTAAAAAAGAGATGTCAGTGGCAGTGAACGGCATGCTGGGCTTTAAAATTACAATCACTGCTTTCTCTTTTGTCTGGTTGGAAAGCAGATCTAACATTCAAGTGGAAGAAAATGTATTCATACTGACACAAACCATGTGTTTAGTTTGAATGAATATTAAACTGAATAAAATCGACCTCATTATCTACCAAAGGAAAAGAAGACATTTTTTCCCTCAAAAGTAAACTCTGTAGAACTAGTTGAGGAATGTGAGTTTTATTTTGTTTCAAAACCTACCAGTGTTATGGCAAAACTGCATGTATTTTTTCATTAAAAGATACTTTTTGCATATAAAATCATAGGGTTTTGTTGTGATACCACACACTAATCCTTTTCTTAGTTGAATCTGTATCAATATTAATCTATGATAATAAGCTGGGTCTGGGGATTTGAAATACAGCCTGCGAAATTTATGAATATGAACATCCTGCTCTTATGTGTCCGAGTTGCAGCATTTGGGTTCCTGTAAAGGTCTAGGGTTTACGCTGCTTCTCCATATGAGAAACATTACAACAGCTTTTACTGTAATTGTGATATTGAATGTAGTGCTGATCTGTGTCAACCATAACTCTAAATGCCGCTACAAGCTCATAACTCATGAGGACATATACCTTTGCTAGGCACGGCTTGCTGTGGTGATATCCATCTGCCCAGCATGCAAGCAATTCAAAACCTGTCTCCTCTCTCCCATTCCAATAACATGACGTCAGTCCACTGCACTGGTTTGAAATTTGCGATTAAGCATTTTCTTTATGTGTGATTGACGAGCAGAAGGAGGGCCATTAAAGCTCAACATGGTCCTGGGGCTCCGTCTGCAGTCTATAGGACTATTTCTAGCCGCATATCAAGTCCATGTCCTCTGCCCTAATATCAGAATATGACTCTGGCCACCCATGGATTCTGTTTTTGTCTGTAATGAAAGTCTCTCTGGGGATCTGGTTGAGGGATTCTTTTCCTCAGGGGTCAAGGATAGGTTGAGGCTTCTGGTTCAAGCTGCGCTTAGGAAAGGGTGTGGATTACAGGAACGTGACAGTGGTGAACTTGGTTTCTCCAGATATAGGGAAAAATTCTCTAGTCTGATGTCATATTCTCGGTCTTGGTCGCCCCAGCGGACCTATACTGTTGCAACGAGCAACTCTCAGATATTTGCCGCTCACATGTTGTTAAAGTGAATACAACATTCCCAAAATGTAGGATCTGATTGATACCTGCATTGGGTCTACGGCCATCATAGACTAGCTGGGTCTTCCTTGATAAGTACAGCAGTAAGCTGTCTGAAATATTCATGCAGTGATGCAGAGTTGTTGTCCCTTGATGGGCCTCACCATGTGCAACATCTGTTCCTGATGTCATGCACACTACTGTGTGCCAGAAATGCCCTGATGGCGTCCGTGGCATCTCTGCAGTACTAAGCCATGTCCAGAGACACACTGCTCCTCTCAGCTCCAATAAATATCAGAGACAATGACAGTGATCCTGTCGCCTGGACAGAACTATTGAACACTTCTGCTAATCCATATACATAGATTAGCCACTGCAGTCTCACACTATGATCAGCATTTCTGCCACTGATGAATGTGTCAATTGATTGTTGGCTCTATCAACAGTTCATGATTATCATGGTGAATATTCCACCTACACTCCTTACTAATATAATGTAGCACACTCTGATGATATGTGACTGCAAAATACTTAGTTTAATTTATACTGCCAACACACATAATACAGTTAGTTCCACGACAGTGTGATAAAACAATACTGTATTACAACATTGCTCAGTTAATACAGCAGCCAGAGCTTCAAGTTTGAGAAGTGAGAACCCATATAGGTCTTGACCCCTGACACTGGCTTGCACTTCTGTGACTTGAAAGAGAGAGAGAGAGAGAGAGAGAGAGAGAGAGAGAGAGAGAGTCAGAGAGTCAGAGAGTCAGAGAGTCAGAGAGTCAGAGGGAGTCAAGGTGAATCCTGTCCTGGGTGCAGTGTCCAGACCAGGCCACAGCTGCAGTCACAGCTCCCTTCACCAGTGGGCTTGCCTCCCTGCCTGCTGACAATCACATGAATGGGCCACGACTGGCTGCTTGTTTTGTGCCACGATCCCTTGCTGCTCACGCTGCTGAAAAAATAAATAACCCAGCTCTGCACTGCTATAAATAATGGATGACTCGTCCACTGTCACTTTTCGTAGCATGTCAAGCCACGGCCTGGCCATTATTAGGGTCTCTCCTCTTCCCCTTTCTGCCTCTGACTCCAGTTTTGTTATTGTTCTGGTCGACTTGCCTGCACACCTCCGTGGCGGGTCGGCTGTCAGTCTTTCTCTGGGTTGGTGGAGTTGATGGTTGCCACGGAGAAGAAAGAGATGCTTTGGGGGCTTGAAACAAGCTGGGTAATACAGCTAGCCTCTGCTAGAATAACAGCAGCAGAAAATCTGCCTTGACTTGGAACAGGTAGCTAAGCACTTTCAGCTAAGATGTCATCCTTCTGCTTGTATTAGATAACCTGAGCTGAGGTGCTGCCACTGCTATGACTTAGGGGTTGACCTCATCTTCAGGCAGACTTCTTGTCGCCCACAGATCTAATGAAAAACTAACAACAGTGCTTTAAAGTGGGAAACAGGTCTACACCCTTGGCACAAGAGAAGAGAGTGCTTACTTAAACAGACACACAATATGCCCTGATCCACCCATCCAACAGGAGAAATCATGGATTATTTACATATGCAGCTGCGCTTGAGAAAAATGAATGAGGAACATCTGGCTGAAGGGGGGATATGAGAGTAGGATATGAGAGAGGTTTTGTCATTTGGCCTCTGCAGCAAAAACAAGAGGGTGTATTGAGGAATCAGAGAAGGATGTTGTTTTTAGGGGAGACACTAAGGGAGTGAAAACTGTTTTTTTCCCTTATCAGTTTCAGCTCTCTGTTTGTTCTAACTGTGCATCAGTACCGCCAGGCCCGAGGCAAGTGTTGTCCACCAGCAGCTCTCTGCTCCCACAGACTGAGCCAGTCTCTCCATCTGCAGAGTAATAGCATCAAATCAAGGCCTGCAGCAAACAAACCCTGACAGATCCTCTCATTTGGGATTCACTTTGGGACAGCTGTGGTGCCATCCAAAAGGGGGGACAGAGAGGGGGGAAGCCAGCAGTCAGTAATGTATGCAGAGTGTCTGCACGTCCTGGATGACAGCGACACGAGCGCTTGTCACAGGAGACATCAGTTCTACTTAGTCACAGCGCTGCGGGGCAATCCATATGACTGCAGTGCTGTGCGAACTCTATTAATAGTTATCTACCTTTCAGGAGTTATTATGCTGAGTAGGGGATGACAGAGGAATATAAGTCCCAAACGAGGGGTGGAAACAGGGTCTGTGGAGCATCTTTTGTGCCACTTGGCCTGTAACAACTTAGGGAACCTCCTTGCAGCTCCTCTCTCACCCTATTCCTCTTAGCCAGTTAATCCAGGCAGCCCGGTGCCAGACCCAGTGTTTATGTGAGAGGCATAATAACAATCGGGGCAGGAGGTGAGAGGGAGCAGAGGAGAGGGGGAATGGAGTAAAAGATCAGGAGAGGTATAGGAGTAGGGACTGAGAGTGAGTGAAAGAGATGGTGGAGAGAGCTAACGGAGGGTGGGAAAGGTGGGTTGGGCTGCGGGTAGCTTGTTTTAAATCAAGGTCTTGCGTTGGCCATAGTTAATTTTTCATCAGACTACTAAATTAAAAATGTGAACGGTCATCACTTATTTGTCAAATCTTCTTAGCTCAAAAGGTGGATGTCACATTGGGTTTTCAAAAGGTCAGGGGAGCCAACAGTCAGGGAAGGAGAGAGTGGATCAAAGACTGCTGATCCCACCAAATGCCCTGCAAAACTACCCTGTTAAAAAGGGGCATTTACTCCAAATGGAATTCCTAGACTATTAAACTAAGTGGAGATGACATGATTTTAACTGTAACATCTGGAATGGCTTAGGAATACTTATTCAACATACCTCCGTAGTCTTACATGCATATAGCATAGATATAAACAATCCTGCAGCATACTTATATCCCCTACTTAAATCTAAAAAGCCTGTAAGCTAATGCCCATACGCTCCAAATCAATACCACATTCCTTTCAGTCTAAGCATAAATATGTATCTTACTTTTCCTATGATTATCATAACCACTCACATTTGCGGCAATCATCTGATGGCGCTCCTCCATTTTAGGAATAAGGATGAATATGTAGACATACTGTAATGTGAAGTAAACCCATTAGGTTTCTGTAGATTCTTTGACTGACTGTTACAGTCCATCATTCCTCTCCTTTCTGTCCCTTTGCTAATTTGGTGAAAAGAAAAAGCAGTATCTTTGAATAATAGAAGAACAATGCACAACTAGAACAATCAGCTCCCCCTGGCAGAGGCCAGTGCACCAGATTTATAAGAATTCCAAGATTAGAAAGAAAAAGAAAGAAAAAAGATAGAGTGGTGTTGCTTCTACCCCTTAAAAATGGCAAATGTGTAGATCTATGGATGACTGCTTAGCCCACAGCTGCCAGCCAAAGGAGAGAGAGACACAAAGGTCCCTTGTGTGTGCAAGGGGCTAAAGACTGGCCAAGAAAGGGAGTTAAAGATCTACTAGTGTACCTCAGCTGTCTCAAGGGTCAATAGATCCTTTCCATCCCACTAAACAAGCCCACAGCCCCCACTGCTCTGCCATAAACAGGTCAGCATTGGCAAACCAATGTTGTTTTGAAAGACAACACCGAGTAAACCATTTTTCGACTCCAGCGATATCTCTTTGAAGATGGCTGTCATAACCTCAACAATTTGACAACAGACACCAGTTCAGAGTTTGTTGTTTCCTGCTTTAAGCCAAGGGCTGAATAGGAAACAGCAACATTTAAAAAAAAAAAAAAAAAAAAAAAAGACAGGGTGGGGAAAGAGACCCCAGCCCTTGAAAACATTGCCCTTGTTTTATTTTTACACATCTGGAGGATTGGTTCCCTTTGACTCATTCCCTCATCTCTTCTTGATAGGCCCCGGATAAGCATCTGTTATTTGGTACGTCTTGGGAGATAGGGCAGCCTAACAGATTGTGTTTGAGGATGAGGAAAAGGTTGTTTTGATTCAAATAGGAGGTGTGATGCACCGCGTCGGCTTCCTGTTCGTCTCCTGACCTCGCCTAGTGGAGGAGATAACAGATTATGATTTTCAGTGCAGATTGCTTTGGAGGATATTAGTCAGTTTTTTTTTTATGTCTTCATATTTATTTAAATTCTGCAGCATCTAAAATAAATAACACTAAACTTTCCAAAATGTGCCCATAATGATTTTAATTATGTGCAGTTGTGTTAGTTGATACGTAAATTCTGCAATCTTGTAATAGGTCATTCAAATAAAAAATCTGGAAAATTAAATTTTGCTTTCGCATCTGCACATCATAGTATGAGGAGTGCTGGAGCAGCACAAATGATGAGCTAATTTTCCTATGAGACCCGATTTGAAGCGGTTAGTCTGCATATTGTTTAGGTTACACAGCTCTGTTATCAACTCTATTATTAGCTGGCCACTTTTTCTCTGCAGTTGCCTTCCTTCCACTGTTTCCTGATTGCATTTTTCATCCCCGTCTCAACCACCTCCCTAATTCTTGTCTGCTGTGTACTTTCCCTGGCATTTCCTCTGAAGGGCCGCGTCCTCGGCATGATTGGGACTGTTTTTAGAAAATAGGGTCTGAGAGGAAGTTCGCTGTGCCCTTGCCACACCAAGGCAACATGCCCCAAACCTCCGCTGGGACACGCCCCAATTACCTCTGTGACTTAATTATATTTTACACCAGTCATAGCTAGATAGGTCTGTGCTCCAGTGTCTGTCAAAAGCACAGCTAACAACACATGGATTACTAGCATCCTTCCCCAATCGATGTTCCCACATTATTATACCTGGTAGAAAATAAAAGAGGTAGGAGGAATTCAGACCTTATGTAAATATTAGTGTTATTATTTCATGGCTTGGCACAGACTTTCATCCCAAGTGACTCACAAATTCTGGAACCCATTTGCAAAGCTGAGCTTTGCACCAGAGAAATGCAGGTAAAGTACATTGCTCAAGGGTACAACCGTTCCACATAATACGTGTTGTATTAAAACGGGTCGTGCTCAAATTAAGTGGACCCATGAATTGAAATGAAAAAGAGCCCCTTTTGAGAGGAAAATAGATTAGTTTTGCTGATAGATGATCACTTGAAAGCTCTGTGATGTGAATAAGTAAATTTTGACCAGTTGCAGTAAAGCTGATTTATATCAGTTAAGATGATATCCTGAGGGCCACTGCAGGGGAGTGGGGGTGGGGGGCGGGGGGTGGAGGGATTTATCCATGAATACATCAAAGCCTTTTAAAGTGGCTTATTGCTACAGATATGCTATTTCATTGTTTACATTGTATAACCTAATTTAGGGTGTCTGAAAAGAATTCCTAAACAGAGTTTTAGCTCACCATTAAACTTAGTCAGATTACCGACATAAAATTTAATATGCATTTGCTTAACACTTTCCCCTATAAGTCTGGTGTAGTATTGACCTTTTAATAAGAATTTATTTAACAGAGATCCCTATGGTACTATTCATTATTGTTCTAACACTAGCTCAAGTACCTTGGTGGAAACTAGAATTTGTGGTTCCCCTCAACCAAAACGTGCTCATTATTGTCCGTGTGAACAGCTTGTCTGATTCATTAAGCGTTTCCCGCACTTTGTGCTCCAGAGACGAGGAGAAAGCGGAGAAAGGAGGGATTGTAGGAGGGAGGGAGCGATGATGGTAGGTTGTGGTTGAGCCCATGCGTGCTTGAAGTGAAATATGATTGATTAGTGCATTCTTGGGTTGACATGCCCTCGTTGCAGCTGAAACCTGTTAACTCAATGCACACAGACTGGGCCGGATGAAGAGTCAAACCTGTTGTGACTGCCACATGGCAAATATTATGGTTGGCTGACCAGGCCACAGCTCAAGTAGGGTAGGAGAGATATAAACTATCAGTCCATGAGGGGTGGGAGTATGTTTGCGTGTGCGTGTGTGTGTTTGAGTCTGTGTATGTCCATGTTTGGCAGTGTATGTATATGTGTGCATCATGCGTCTGTGTCTGTATGGATGCACGTGTGGAATGACAGTGTGCTGTATGTTTTCATGGTTGACAAGAAACATAATACAACATGACAGATGCTGAGTGTTCCTTAACATCTGTTTGCACGTTTTAAAACGAACATGGCATGGTGTTATTTTGACCAAAGGGACACACAGCTATATCCTGAGGATTACTCAAGTGAGAGTATGCGCAGCGGGGGAATGTACAGTACATGGGGAGATATTACATTCAAAGCTCATAGTGTCACCAGCTTCAGTCATCTTTGGCTGATCACCTTAACAAATTTAGGCACTATCCTTCTCTCTCATTAATCCTGGACCGGCTAATGTGGATTTAACAGAACTCAAGGCAAGGGTCAGATTAAATCAATCCTTGGTAAAGCTGGAGCTGGGTCCTGGTGAGACTGGGAAACACAATAAGAGGCTGTGTGATGAGCGGGTTGAGAGCCTCCGTCGCTGGCCCTATCTGTCAGCAGCCATTAGCGGTCACATCAAAGCCTGCAATGAAATCAGAGTCTTGCTGAGAGCTGTCATTATAGGGCTGTTTGAGAGTCTGCGGGGCCAGGTTCCAGATCTCGCCTGATCCCACAGCGCTCCGTGGGGACCGGTGCCTCCGTGGCGGCAACTGCAGTTCAGTATTCATGCCACTAGGCCAGGTTCACACCTGCTTCTGGCGCTAATTAGCGAACAATAAGGTGAGGATGGGAGGCCTTTTGAATTCACGATGGTATCAAAGAGGTTATTTAAATCGCTACTCACTCTCCACAGGTGCCTTTATCTCTATAATGAAACTGGCATTAGCCCTTTTATTTTCTCCGCTCAGCGGGGCACCGTTACGATTTCTCACACAAAAAGAAAAGTACAATATACAATTCCCATAAAGGTATTACTTTAAACTTTGTGCTTCAGACTTAAGTGGATGGCCTCAGGTGAACTATCACTCTGTCCCTGCAGGTATATGCCAGTGAGTTGTGCACGGATGAATGGACTTGAAATCTTAAGTCACAAAAACATGCTTGCATAAATCACCACAGGAGAGTCCGGTGTCACACAGTTTCACATGCTGATTCCTGAGACTTCCAGTCCACATTATACCGCACTGAATTTCAGCCACACCCGGCCCGTCTGTCTAAACATCTGTGTCTGCGGCTCCATGGGTGTCCTATGCAGTGAGGACAATCATTGTAATCTTGACCATGGTAGGGGAAATAGTAGCTCACCAGGAGTGCGATGTGGCTGTCACAGGAGTCCATGCTTGACAGAGCTTGCTCTTGACAAGTCCATGTGCTGTGAGCGACTGTCCTCTCTCTCCTGTCTACCCCTTATCTGCCCCCCTCAGCCCCCCCCCAACACACACACACACCACACGCACACACACTTTTCTTCACCCATCACACAATAGTGTGCGGCAACAACTGTCTCCCTCGGCCACCTCTGTTCCCTGCCCACTCAGGGAAGATGACATGCGTTTGATGGCCAAAATCCCTGCTCTGTCTACCTTCTCTGTCTCCTCAGCAGCCAGCACACCAGGGCCGGGGGGGTGGGGGGGTGGCGGAGGTAGGCGGTGGTGGGGGTTTGAGTGAGTGGCATGTTTATACTGCTCAGCGCCTTCAGAAGAGATTTAATGTAGCTGATATGTTGTTTTGTTTGTTGCTTTGTATGTCGCTCTTAATTAGCTCCATGGACATACAGTTAGTATGTGCCCCCTCAAAGCCACTACAGCTAATCAGGAATGCTGAAGAGCCAGAGATGAAGAACAGAATGACGCTGACCTCAAAATGTCAGCTGGTGTTGCATTTCTTATTGTTTACTCTCACTATTCCACTCGCTGGTGGGCATGATCATGCTTAAGGCTCTTTGCATATTTGAACTCTGCTTTTTGTCCATAGTTATTTCTTATAGAATTAGTTGGGCTGAGGAAATAATTAAAAAGGCTAAAAAGCCTTGTGGTTTTCTGTTGAGAGGAAGGGAGCTCATTATGGTGGAACGGGCTGAACCTTGGCCACCCACGCCATTCATTTGGGGAGCCGTGAGGCTCATTATCCTTTTGGAGAGACTACAGGTCAAGGCATCACAACCTGCCCTCTGCAATCGCCACAGCAACAGGACCCGCAGAACTCAGAGGTGACGTTAGGATGGTACATTAGGGTCTCTTGCTGTTATCTTATTTGCTAGTCAGTCAGCGAACCAAGAGGAGATGAGATGACTGAGATGAGAAGAGGCGACAGCCGCCAGTCAGTATGAGGCTGGGTGATTGATGGTGGTAATGTAGTCTGTTTGGGGACATCTGCGTCACTAGTCCTATTGTTCTTAAAGGTTTTGCCCTTGCAGGTCCTGACTTGGTTGGTTGTCCCCCAGCTAAACAGACTATAAGAAATTCAATCAGTTGCAATAGTGGCTTACCAGGGCAAACTGGGATTGATGAATGAGGCAATGTTCTCCTTTCACCATGTAATAAAATTGTAATTACTCTAATTTACTATTATTTAACGTATAATTAAGTTTGACAGATAAATAAATGACATTTAAGGATTGAACAGTTTAATTTGCAAAAGCAACACATATATTATTCTTGTCTGATGGTACCAGAAATTATTTTGACAATATATTGTGAATAAAACAGTAGATTTCTCCTTTGGTGAAAAATGAACACTTTATCTTTGTGTTTCTCTGGTAACATAGCTTTTTTGAATTCCACCTGTCTGCTGTCCTTGGGTTAAACAAATCAGTAGCAGATTCTGCCATGGGCACCAGCTGTTTTATCTGCTTGTTGCTATTGGAAGTGATGGCACTTAGACTCAAGGGCCCTTTCTCAGGCCTTGATAAAGCTAGCTATCTATTCTGAGCCTCTTGGCCATATCTATACCCCTTCTAACTGTATGGCCATAATCTGCCCTTATCACTAACCCCACCATGGTCCCCTCTCTGGGCCTGGCTCTAGGGGAGGAGAGGGAGGGAAGGGCAATGCTAGTTGGGTTGATGTTCATGATTCCCACTCTTGCCTCTTGCCCTTCCCTATTCTCCACCCCTCCACCCCCTGAATCCCATGGCTGACTGATAATGGAACAAAGCTGCCGTCCACTCATCTGTGTGTGTCACATGTCCTGCTCGAAGCCCCCCCTTAGATATGGTGAATCATCTGCGACAGAGTAACTGGAGCACACGGTCACTCGGCCCCCTGGCTGAGCCTTGCCAGGGCCAGTGCTGAATCCATCGCCTGCCCAGGGAGAGTAAGGAGTGGGAGGGCAAGACTTTGCTGAGATCTCCCCTCCTTCTCCCCTGGAGCTCTCAGAGATCAAGCCTGCATGGGTGGCCCTGTCTGAGGCGGTTTGCTCTTAATTGAGTTGCTCACTCAGCCACTGGCCCTGGGGGACACCTCTGTGTCACTTCCTATGATTAACCTAAATTTCATCCATCGTCCAGGACTGCTGCCAGATCTGGTAAGGCCAAGAAGTATGTGTTGAGACATCCACAATAAAAAGAGCAAGGAGAGGAAAAGGAAAGGGGTGAGGAGAAGGCCAAGGTAAGATTTGATGATGGTGGCAAAATAAATCTGCCCACTAATGTTCACATCTGTACATAAAACAGAGAAGTGAGGATGAAGATAATTAGGATACCAGGCAAAAGGTTCAACACTCCTGCCTCAGCAAAAGCTATGCTGCATTGATGTCACACAATGCACAATCTGTATTGAGCTGGTCAAGTGGATTTAAAAATGGCCTCTTGTCATACCGAGTTCCATTAAATAGCATTGGTGCGGACCAATTTGGGCTTTTTAGCTCTGGCCTTGCTCCAGGGGGATAGGATGGTAATGTATGGGGCTCTCTGTGAGTTTGTCTCAGGCTAGGTTGCTCATTTCCCCAGTAAGTAGCAGGAGATCAAAGGCAGTGAGTGAAGAGCCATTCTGTCCAGTTCTACACTGGGCCAATCAGACCTTTCATTTATTGGCACTCCAAGAAGCAGTATAAATCACGTCAACCAGCATCGACCAGAGCCTTAGTCATGAGCAGTAGCTCACAACAACACATGGATTTGCTGCTGTCTTTGATCAATGTGAAGTTATTTAACAGCTTTGATGGGCGACCATCGGCGAGTACCATTGTTTTCCTTTTTGCTTTTCACAGCTTTTTCTTGTGTTCACTCTCTCTTGTTTTCTTTCTCACTTGCTTCCTTTTTCATGCCTATTTTGTTTTCCAAACACTTGTGTGCGTCGGTAGCCCTCCCCCTGCCAAGGCACTCATGGAGAAGCAATAGGCATGGGGAGTCTGTGGGCCAGCAACCATGAAATAAATATGGATGGTCATGAGTGAGATGAGCGAGGATCATCTGTTTTGCCATCTGCTTGTGCGAGAGCGTGGATGTAATGACTGTAGTCCTGCCTAGCCCAGCGAGACCTCCATCACTGGGAAGGGGCTTGACAGAAACCCACACTTACTGGGCCCACAAAGTCACAGACACACACACACACACACACACACACACACCTACACACATACACACACACACACACACACACACACACACACACACACACACACACACAAAACATGCATGTACACAACACATATAATGTTCACAGGCATGCACACAGGAACACAGACACTTACATGAACACAAAGACAAAGACACACACACACACACACACGCACGCACACAGTCGGCTGTTCCCCCTATAATAATATGTTAGAAGCATACAGCTCACACCAGTGTCTACACACATATGCACATAGACACAACACTGCAGCAGTGGAACAGACAGACTTCCCCACTGGGCTCAGGTACAAAGCCTGGGCTGCTGTGTGTGTTTGACTGCCCTGCATATTCTGTGAGCATCTGGCCCACCATGGCCATTAGAAATGACAGGTTGACAATTGCCAGGCAGGATTGGTGTTGGTGATTGTTCAGTTGGCAGTGTCCTACCATGTGACAGTCTGTTAGTGTCTCTGCATGAGGAACAACATGGGACTTGTGTTTGCAGCACTCTGGGCATTGAGGGGAATAAAAAGCTGCACCAATCCACCAACATCACCATCTCCCCCACCCCTCTGCTCTGTCCCCCAAGCAGACAATCCTCTTCTTTCTTGGATGATTTTGTTGCTGAGGGCTGGTAATAGTATGAGTGTATGTTTATGAAAAAACACGCTGTTGAATTATACATATTCCTTATGGAGGGTGACACAGTAGGAGCTCTCAGAATCAATCTTGATGCTTGGATGGAATCATAGAGCGCAGAGAAAATGGCAAACATTGCCGTGGCTCAATGGCCTGATGCTCTCATAAATATGTTTTTATGGCCCTGTGTGAGTTGGGGGCAGAGAGACGTTTGGTGTGTGCTCATAAAGGCGTGTGTGTTAGACCGTAAGCCCTAATGCTTCATACCGGTGGTCATAAAACATTCCTAATTTAATTAGCTTATACAATCTGAAGATCAATAGCATGTCAATCATTATGTAGTGTGCTATACATCAGAAATGAGGGATTCATTGTAAGAACAGGGCTTGATTGCTCGTACTCTCTTGTTTTTCAGCCCGTTATGCAGAGGATGCTATTACTATCTACGTATTGACCATTTGCACAATAAAGTTACAAATGAATCTCACACCGCCCTCAAATCAAAAACCTTTTCGTTTACTGGATCCTCTGTGGAAAAAATGGAACAGTCTGCTGCCCCTGATTTTTCATCCATCCTGTGGGTTAAGTGTTGTCTTGGGAACTCAGAAAAAAGCAGGCGGTTGGGGATGGGGTGGGGTGAGGGAGGCTGTTAAGAGGCTCTTGAACTATAGTCTACTGTCAGTGGAGAGTGCTGAATGAGAAAACCCTCCAAGAGGAGAAAAGAGAAGCACAAGAAGCAACAGACTCATGGCTAAGATGATTTGTTTTGCTTGTCTACACCCCCTGAAGCTGCCAGACTCCACTATCAATGAACCACATTTGAGCAAACCCAAGCAGAGCTCCCTGCCATGTACAAAGCCCTGGGATGGAAAGTTAAAGCAGCTTTACCACTAGCCATAATGTAGCTGTCCTGCTCTTTGTGTTGTTTCAGACAACTCTCTGTTCCTAAGTTCCCTGTTTCTATTTGTTTGATTAGGAATTTCCCAATGTTCTCTTTGTTAAAGGACTCTGTGTACAGAAAAACAACGATGTGGCCATCCCTATTCAGCTGTGATATTTTTCTCCCTCATTCAGTTTGAAGCTTCACCAACTGGCGCACTCTACTGCTTTTTTCATGTTGCCCTGGCATTTAAGCTACAGCGAAAGAGCTCTTTGAAATCTGTGGCTCAAAAAAAAAAGTTATATCCGTCCCCACTGATGTGTGGCGGTCACAGGACACACATAATATACACCGCCATGTTTTGAACCTGTGTAATTTGGCGATTAATGTTGACCCTGTCTGCCCTATACCTTATTTATCTCCTGTTTTATTGAACCATAGGGAATTGCAAAGACTGCAGATGCTCAGACTCCGGATGCCAGCAGTGTGCGAATATGATGCACAGGGAGTCCCACACCTCTTCCCAGGCCGTTCCTCCATGCCCTTTGGCTCTCTGATGATTCACCTGCCAATAATCAAACAAGCCTCACTTTCATGTGTTGTGCCGTCCAATAAAGCTTAATAACAGAGGAAGTTGTGGATTTAAATAGCACAGGCCTAACCCCGGCACCAGCTCCATCCCCAGCTCCACACAGGACCAGAAATAGCCAATATCTGGCCCAAAACGTCACAGGGAAATTGGGATTAAGTTCAGCTTGATGTCGCCCGTGTCTCTGCTGCCCAGCTTTCCACTAGCACTTTCCCAGCAGCACTCTCACATCTTTGTGGGTCACACCACAGAATTCCTGTCATCAAGGGCGGTGGGTTTTAACGTCAGGGACTGTGATCTCCCTCCCCAAACCCTTCCCTCTCCACACCGATAACAGCTAATCCTTGCCTCACATTAAACTGTGACCAAGATCAATTAAAACCCTGCCTCGCCCCGATAGCAATCTCCCTTCACAGCAGCCAATGGAGGGTGAAGTGTGTGTCTGTGTGTGTCTGTGTGTGTGTGTGTGTGTATACAGTATGTGAGTACACATGAGGATGTGCGTGTGTGTGTGTGTGTGCGTCTGTGCGTCTGTGTGTGCATGTGTGTTGAAGGAGAGAGCCACTACACAGAGCCATCTCCATCCTCTTCAGTGTGTTGCAGTGGGTTGCCAAGCCGCAGGGAGAGTCTGCCATTGATTTTCATCGCCTCTTAATGGCGATGAAAGACAATAAAGAACAATAACAGTGATGATCACAACAACACTGCTGGCCATGTATGCATATAATGATTATACATATCTTAATTAGTATTCTTTCCTTTGTCATAATTATTATTATTTGGCACTTGCCTTATTATTCTTATGAATTCCCTCATGAAAGTGAATGAGATTTACTCTGTGTGTGTGTGTCTACTGAATGTGGGCCTGCGCCCTACATCGTGGGCGCAGGCCACTGTTCTCTCCGTCATTTTTGGACTAATCCAATGGAGATCTTTCATACAAAGAGAGGATTCTCCCCTCCTATCGTGTTTTTTTTTTTTTATAAAGTTGAGTGTAAGTGGGCAGCAGTTGCTGTTGCTTATGGTGTGCCAGTTTCACAGTGTGGAGTTGATGCCAAACCATTGGCATCGTAGGGAGACTGGTTGGCAGAAACGGAAGGTTTGATCCTGGGATGCCAACTGAGCTTTGGCATGTGGGATGGCGGGTGGGGTAGGGGGAAGTGGGGGACGCCATGAAGGTAGGGAATAGGGAGGGGATGGCAGTGAGCGAGCGAGGACAGGGCGGGAATAGAGGCGGAGTGGAGTCTCTAGCGTGCGGAGTGGCTGCCAAGCCGACTGTCATGTTAGCCATTGGGATTGGCTGCTGTGGGCCTCAGGTTGTTTTGGTGTGTACATCAAAAGGACAGGCTGTGAACATGAAAACACAACTCATTTTCCCCCATCCATCCCCTCTTTCTCCTTTCCTCCACCACTTTTTTCTCTTGCTCTTAGGCTCTCTTTTCGTCTCCTTTCCCACGAGAGGCACATCCAAGGTGCTGTGGAATCTTTGAGCGCAGGAGGAGAGACAGCATGCCTGCAGGGTTGCCACGACAAAGTGCAGGGGAGACCCGGGAGAGGAGAGGAGAGGATAGAAGTGGAGAGGAGAGGTGGCCAGCAGTCTGAAAAGAAAGACACAAGCCTAACTATTGTGTTATCAGAGATGACAGAGAAAATTTGTCCACCGTATCTGCGACAGAACAGGTGACCCAGGAAAGCTCAACGCGAGCTTCTCACTGCATCACAAAACACAAGAAAAGTACCATCTGCTGCCGTTTTCACCCTCCTTCAATTGTGTCTGTGTTTCGTTTTTTTGCACTGCTGTCAGCACTGCTTCAATTACATCCTGCAGCTTATGTCTTGGGTGGATTACACCAGCTCTGTGTTCATGTGTAAGGCAGTGGGTTGACTTGTGTTTGTAGGCTATGCAGGGCTTTCTTCTTATATTGTCTATTCCAAAGACAATGGTGCTCTTGGCCTGCGAGATGATTCCACCCCTTCGCACCAGAGTGGAAGAATTTAGTTGTGACTGATCCAAAGTCAGAACAAAGAGATCTAATTTTGATTCTTTGTTGTTGTTGTTTTTTCCCTTTTTTTTTTTTTTTTTTACCCGATTTTTTATTTTTAGATGGTGGGGCTTTTTCTTCTCCTAGATTGGCTCTGCTTAGTTGTGACCTAGTTTATTAAAAGGGGGGGAGTTTGGCCAAGCCATGGGAATCAGGGGCAGATTAACTTTCTGTTAGTTCTCCCCAGCACAGCTCCATATGCCAGAGCTTCTGCTGTAAAAGTGAGAGTCAGTAACATAGCTTGTACTGTAGGTAAAATGCTTACTTTGAATGAAAAGCTGGGTCTCCTGTAGACAGATAGCTTTGTGTCTGCTAGATGCAGCTGAGCTCAGAAGTGAGTTGCTTGTCCGTGGCGCAGAATGTAAAGGAAATGGGCTGTATCATTTTATTGGAATTGTATTTCCAGTTGATTGTGTTTCAATAGGTAACAGTTATCACAATTGCCATTACAATCACAGTTTCAGCCACCAGTCTCAGTCAGTGAAATACACAGTGCGTTAGCCAACATACACGACAAGTGAAAGACATACGGTAGATTCCATCATTATTGGGTTGAAGCGCGTACATTACTGATTTGCAAAGATGAGTAAATTTGCAAACAATTAGAGCACATTTGTTTTTGAGTGATGAATAGGGCCAACCTGAGTCGTCTGTTCTTTCCCTATATCCTTGTTGTTTTTCTGTCTCTATGTTTTTGCCCGCTTGACGGTAAACACATCCATGTTAGCACGTGTTTTCCAACCATGTTTTAATTAAGCATATTCAGGAGTGATAACCTCAATGAATCTCAAAGCATTTACAGGGTTATCCAAGCAAAGTCGGCTTACAAAAGAAATCAGGGATCAGGAGTAAATGACAAGAGGATAAAGAGATAGGAGATAGCAGTGAGGGGGGTGTTCTGTTTCTTGTCTTATTTTGATAGGTAGTCAGAGGGTGGGTGTTGGTTGGTTATTTAGATATGCAAACAACTATGAAAGCTCTTTCTCCTTTGACGGGTTCTGGCTGTATGTGGTTTCTATCTGTCAGTAAATGCTGCCTCTCACTTTTTGTCTGGGGCCTAATACCCCTTTCACACTCATGACCCAAGAATATTATGGCATGCGGATCTGGGTCCATAGGCAATTGACACAGACCACAACAAGCCAAGGACATGTAGCCATTACATGAATTAAGCACTGAACTTTTACACCAAGCGGAGTAGAATTTGACCAGGGTCATTTTGCGGGGTCAACTCTTTCACGCCGACAGTCGACCAACATATTTCCCAGGTCACTAGTCTGGTGTCACGGGGTATTAGAGAGACAAGAACAATAAGAGACACACGACACACACCCATTTATTCTCATGCCATTACACACATATGCTCATGCTAAACAGCTATGATAATAAGCCGATACAGAATAATAATGCCATACCATATATAAATAGGGGGGAATAAATATGGCCAGTGTGGATCTAATTTGCAGCGTGACATGGGCAACGTCAGTAAGATCATGATGTCAGAAAGATACAGAGACAATGTATGATTTGTTCCTTGATCATGCTGTGAAAATGTGCACAAATTTGCATAGAACACACACAATGCGCTTGCATAGTATGAGGGCCTCATGTGAACAAGATGACGGAGATGGACATGGGGGAACCAAATGGTCATTGGGAACATATTGGGCCGATGCCAAGGAGGGAATGTGGTCAACACACACACACACACACACACACACACACACACACACACACAAGCTAATCAGGGATGGTGAATCCCTCAGGCAGATCACTCATCTGTGTCTCTCCCTTTCATTACCTGGCCCGCTTCATGTGAGGGCAGTTGGATAGAGCTGCCTATTGCCTCCGCAGAGCAGCTTTGCGGGCCTCCCTCATGGTGGTCCCTCCTCCCTGCCCCTCTAAAACTACCCATGGCTACTTTTAAACTTGTGTCGGCTGATTAGACTTGGGCTGCATCCCAGTCCACCGCTCAGCCCCAGCAGGGATTCAGCAGGGAACATCGCATCCAATGCATAATTTCTCAAGATGGGGGGACTCACACTGTGCCAGTGAGCCCCACTCCTGCAATGGCAGACGTGTGAAAAGCTTCTTGAAGAAATAAATAACACAGAATTGAGCAGTAGAGAAACAACAAGATTGGTCCCTCTCTCCCACACACACAAAAATAAAGGAGTGACCAGCTGAGTATAATTCCATTTTAATGTTTTCTATTGGATACAGAGGGGTCAGATGTTCTCTGTTTTTTTTTTTTCCAGGGAATAAAGCTCACCTTTCTATTTCCCTCTCCTATTTCACCTTCTTTCTCCTTCCTCCCTATCTCCTCCTTCATCTCCCTCACTCTCCATAAAGGGATGCACAAAAATGCACTCTGCAATTCTCTCTTCTAAAAATTCTCTTAAGAGTACCACATCTTAATTAAAGGTTTTATGGCTTTCCTAAGTTTCATTTTGTATTGCTTCTTCGGTTATCTTATCTAAATGCTATAATGGAAGGCAATTTTCTAAATCTGAAGAGAAAAACTGCATTTATGGACCAACAACAACAGCAGAATAATGTTATGAAGATATTCGGCTGCCTCTCTATCTGCCAAATGAGGAGATTGCAGTGTCTCTTTCATCGAGTTCTAATCAACGCTGAACATGTGGGAAACTAATGGTGTTTTTCTGTTTTCACAACGGCGCCCGCTTCACCTCTGAGTGGGACAGTATGCTGGATTGAACAGATTATAGACTCTGCTGTACATAACAACAGGTCAAACGTACAAAATGTGCATCTTTTATTTTTAATGGCTTATGAATATTTAACTGCCAGGGTCACTCGGCAAAAAAATTCCACAGTGGAAATCAATAAATTGGATTTTTAAATGGAAACCAGGGTAAAACATTTGGTCTCACAAAAAGTACTATAAATTACCCTGAGCTTAATCTCTTGAGCACTCTGCCAGAGAGAATAAGCAGCAATTTGTGACAGCATTGTGTGTGTGTGTGTGTGTGCGTGTGTGCGCATGTGTGTGTGTGAGAGAGAGAGAGAGTGTTTACATGTATGTGTGCATGTACAGTATATGTACATTTCATTATCTGTTGTGGGCCTTCTCTTCTCTTTTCCGCTGCTGACTCTACTTTTTGGGTGACTGTCTGTACCTATATGACTTAATTCCAGAAGGCCTTATATGTACAGTATGTGTTTCTGCCACTATAAAGGCATCTCTTCTTCTGTCACGCTCATGAATTAAATTTCTAAGTCAAGAAACATGAAACAGGAATAAAAAAAAAAAAAACAGACTTCCACCGTGACTGGATGTGTGCCAGCATACTTTGAGCCATTTTTCCCCAGCTTTTTTCTTTATCCAACAGCAAAACGTTTTAACTGGGGGCAATTGTGCAGACCTATCTGCCAAGGGTTTTAGGGGGAGCGATGGTGATTCCATGGTGCTCGCACCCCCTCTCGGTGTTGTAAACAGGAGCCAGCGATTCCCCATTGGGATGATTCTGCATGCAGGTTGGAAAGAGAAAGCTGCCGGCCCCCCAAATGCATTCCATCACCATCGCCCCGAGGGTCCACTGCTGGAACCTTATTCCGACACATAGGAGAGAGGAAGGACAGAGAGGGTTGGGGGCATAGAGAGGGACGGGGGTATTAAAAAGGGAGAAAGGGTTTCAGAGGGACATGTTGAGGCGGATGAGAGGAAGGAGTGGAGCTGAGAGAGGGAGGAGACAGATGAAGAGAAGGATGAGGAAGGGAAATAGAGACCTGAGTGTGTGAAAACAGTAGGAATAAAAAACCTAGAGTGAGATTAAATGCTTTCAAGGTATTCTGTCTGAATTTACATACCAGCAAATGCTTACCCAGGATGATTGTGCCACTGCAGCCTTGAGGGAAAGGCTTTTGCGTGTGACTTCAAAAATCAGCCCAGCCCAACTGTAAGCAGTACAATCTAGCATCAGTGATTTCTCTAGTCAAATGTTATCTGAACTGTCCTCCACCTTCTTAGTGAGGCCCCATACAGAGCTGTGGGTTAGTGATAGGGGTCATACTGATGAGCAGTCATGATGCAGTGTGAGTTTGGAGCAAGCTGGTATGGCTCAGGAGCTGGTGTCTTATCTTGTGCGTGATTTTTTATTTACTTTTGGAGCCCAATCCTTTTATCTGTGATCTAACCTGCAATGACGAGATAAAGCTGCACTGACTTTTCCATAAATGCACTTATCAGAGCCGTACAAGCTCTCCACTGCCAATGAGACAGACAGGACGATCACTTAGCATTCAGTATGCATGCCTTCACCTGCACTGCCCTGTGTTTCACACACTCCTGCCCACAGATACACAAACAAACACAAACACACGCACACCTACACGCACCCACACACACATAAACACACACACACTTGGCCAGTTGTGTTGCTGTGTCTACAGGCTATTCACGGTAATAGCTTGGGCTTTCAGCCCTAAGTGTGTTTTTTTCTGTTCCAATCATACAATAGTGCCTGCTGAGCTGGCAAGTAAGAATATCAAACAGCAAATGAAATTCCTGAGAGCCGTCTGCACCAACACCAACTTGTAACATGAATTTTTCATCATTTGTGGTGGTAATATTACCTCATTAGAGTACTCAGGCAGCCATTCAATAAGCATGGTCATTCTCCCTGCCAAGACTGGATCAGTGGCTGTATCAAAACAGCTATTCACCCCCCTCCCTCCATCTGCACACACACACACACACACACACACACACACAATCATGGGGAACACGCCATGAGCTGACATATTATGAGGGCCACATGTATACAACACTCTGGAGATGTACATGGAGAAGGCAAATAGTCATTGGCAACATATTGACTCACATGCACAAACAAACATGTGTGTGCATGTAATAATGCACACACACACACTCACTCTCTCCCCTCTCTGTCTATCTTTCTCTCTTTCACTCATCCTCCTACTCCTCATGGGATCAAAAGGTATCAGACAGGGAGCGAGGCAGGCAGGCGGGGAGGAGGGGGGGTGAAAGAATTACCAGCACAATTGCGATATATTTACAAATATTATTCCAAGCAGGTTTTAGAAAGCCTAAGTCGCAGTGATCTGGTATATTCATTACTTCACCAGCTCTCCAGCCTTATGCTCACTGGCGGCCGACAGCTGCTAGCTCTTTTGGTGGGTTGAGCCCAGTCTCCTGGTGGAGTCAAGAGAAAACACCATTTTCACCTGGCTGCTATTTATTTGCAGGATGAAAACATCACAGGTTGGGACATTGCAGATCCGCAGCATCTAGCAGGTGTTCAGCACACGTGGTAGGGAAGGGCTAGCTGGTTATTTATTAATTTCCCTGCCTCGGAAAAATATTTACATATCTTTGCTGCTGTGTTTTCTGCGGGAGAGTATGTTGTTGTTTTCTTCTCTCTTCAGTAAGCAGTCAGTGTTTTTTTCTTTTTATGGCAAGCCACATATTTTTACACCAGTAAACAATAACATGCACGTAAGTTGCATATGCTGTTCATACAGACCGCAGCTTCCCAAACACAGGCTGCAGAAATCTCTTCATGGTGAGGAGCCATGGTGCAAGCAGAAAGCAAATAGCAACCATAGGCCTTGCCTTGGATGGCCTAATTTAACAATAGAAAATACATTTTAGAGTGAATAAATAAAAAGGTGAGTGAGTGAGTGAGTGAGTGAAATAGAAGGACTGACCATCTGACAGTGGGACTAAGTGGGAAATAGTGGGAAGCCGAGTCTCTTTATACAGTGGTGAGCTAAAGAGGAAAGGATTTGGTGGCATGCTGGGAGAAAAGCTTGCCCTAATGGACAGGAGGCGACGCAGGCTGCAGAGAACCTAGATTAAGTAGCATGGTGGATGCCTGTTTGTGCTTATGTGAGTGTGTGTGCGTGCGTGTGCACATGTCCATACAACTGTGTGTGTGTGTGTGTGTGTGTGTGTGCGTGTGTGTGTGTGTGTGTAGGTGTGTGTGTGTGTGTGTGTGCGTGTGTGTGCCCTCGTGTATCTACACATTTGAATGACTTTGCCTGTGTCTGTATGTGTTCTGTAATGATTGCTATTCCTGACCTTCATTTGGAGTAATTTCAATGTTTTTTTTCCAGGGCATACAAGTGAGGATTTATTTGGCAAGGAAGTCTGCCCCAATCTGTTCCTGTGATATAACTATATATGTTTCAACAGGTCTTAATCCACATTACACGGATTTAACATGAGATACACAGGGATTTGAGAAGATCAGCGTCTGTTCAGAGACAGAGAAACAGAAAAAAATCTCTTTTCCCCTCTTTTTGTCATCCCTGTATAAAGTGGGGGGGGGGGGGGGGGGTGCTCCAGACAGTTATTTTTTTTCGTAATCTTTTTTTGCATGTTCATGTCAAATATATTGTGGTAACACCACCCACATCTTTCTACTCTCATATATAAGCCCCAAATCCTTTATCGCTGTTGTTGTCAAGTATGCTTAGCACAGTGATGTTTCTTGCCCAGCCCCCAGCCCACATTATGTTTGCTCTTGTAATCATCTTATTTACCGGTTATGGTCCCATAAAAGCTGCCTCTGATGATCTCAGTCACAAGGATTCATCATGATGAAGCATGACGTCCATGATGGCTTTTCTCTCCATCAAGAATCACTCCCTGACTAACCCTGGTTCCTCATCTGTGGCGCCGCTCCACCCGCTGCCTCTGTGTCTGGTGGAGCCTGGTGCATTCAGCCTCTGAGTTCCCCAACCTTCATCATGCCCGGCCCTGCAGCGCGCGGCACAGCCTGCGGTCCACCTCGGTGCTAAGCTCCCAATCTGGCACAAGGCCGCTTAACGTCAAGAGGCTTTTGCGCTGTATCCCTTTACATTGAGCAAGACAATTAGGCTGGAATCTAGGCATATAGAGACCCAGTTAGATTTCCCCCTTTATCTTCATCAAATCCGATTCAAACTGATGAAAGCAACCACGAGCACACTGGCAGCATAGCTTTCTCAAAAGACATTGTTCCCGGCAACCTTTGAAGAGCTCCATTTTGCTAAGCTTTTGGGTAAGATTTACATTGTGATAGTATCAAGAAAGTTAGAGGGAAAGAACATGGGGATAAAACCCAGCTGGTTCTATGAATGAAGCCTCCCTTGCAACTCTAGTGATTCTTGATCTCTGATAAGGAATGATATTTAAAGCAGTACATGGTTTGTGCCTATGAAGAATATTTTTTTTGCTGCTAGGACATATAAAATATCACTATCTCTCCAGAACCGAAGAACAACAGCTAAGTCAAAACAGGAACTAGGAAGATTTGTTTGGAGGGGGAATTGTGTTCAACAGCCATGGCTGCCTGTGTCTTGGCCTCCGTCAACCTTATTGCTTTGGTCCTGTTTCCCAGCCTCCCTCTCTGCTCCAATATGATAAGATTTACTGGCATGTTCAAATGGGTAATCTTGTTTATTCACTGTAGCTGTTTGGATCCCAACATCACCGGGAGAATTAAAGCCTCCGAATCTCAGCAGGAGGTCAAGCGGAAAAAAAAGGAAATGTAGTTTTCTATCTGTATTCTGCCTCTATGTTGTTGTTCATTAGTATTATAACTATTGCAGGGCTCTCCAGCCCTGCGTCCCGATATGTGCAAATGTGTGTGTGTGTGCGTGTGTGTGTGTGTGTGTGTGTGTGAGAGAGAGAGAGAGAGAGAGAGAGAGAGAGAGAGAGAGAGAGAGAGAGAGACATATGAGAGAATCTTTCAGGAGCACAGGGAAACATGCTGGATGTTGTTTCCGTATTAAAAGGTTGGTAGTTTGACAGCCATGGGTCAGAAACAGCCTTGACTTCTGGAATCCATACCATTGATCCAACATCTAACCAGCATCTAACCGTAATTTCTAAATTGCAACTAAATTATTTAATTGATCTGTTGGAATAGCCCAGCAGTATTTGGGCCAGGAGGGGCAATGGAGCTGACAGCCTGTGGGTTAAGCAGGGAGGTGTGGTCAGTCACATGAGCACGCTCTCTCTGGCGGAGATCTTCGATTATAAGAGGCTTGTAATGCTTTTGCACCCCCCCACCCCCCTTCCATTCAGCTAAGCCCAGGCCTTTACCAATTGGTCTTATGAGGGAAATCTGCAGACATTGAGAGTTGATCTCATGCTTTTTTTTTTTTTTAACCACAAATCCTTTTTGCAAATCTTTCTTTTAGAGACATTTGACATATTACAATCTGTGTTACTTTGCGGACAGTGTCCTTCGCTAGCCCCAAGACCTTAGAAGGTAAAGATTTGACCCACATCGTAGCCGGTTGCTGGACCTAATGTTGTGAAATAGGTTGAGCTTAATCTGTGATACACTTTGACAATCCTTCCATGAGAGCAGCATGAAAACAATCCCGGCTGAACAGATGTAATCTTGGGATTCAGATAGCAGCAGCACATAACAGCCGAAACACTGGCACAACACGGCCCTGACATGGCAGTGTGCACGTCATGCAGCAAACAGAGTGGGCCTCTGTCCTCTTGGGGCCAGCAATCTCTCCATCAGTGAAGCGGTTGACTCACTGAATCCAATTCAACAGCAGGAGAGAAACAAACCGCATGGACAAGACTTCTTAGGTGACAGAGAGCTTTTATTTGCTCTGTTTCTCACTTTCGCTTCCTAATAGATAGGACATCAAGATACCCGCAGGGAATTGTTTGTGGTGGTGTGTATGTGTGTGTGTGTGTGTGTGTGTGTGTGTGTGTGTGTGTGTGTGGGTGGTGGGAGTGGTGGGCAGGGGATGCAGGTTTTCTATGGTTGCATCAGCTATAGTGCTGAATGTGGATTCCTGGATTTCACTCACGTATAGCGGGGCCATTGAAAGGAAACAGGTGGCGGAGTATGGCGGGGGTGAGGGGGGGCTATTGTAATTAATGCTGCAGATGCCGCTTTCTGCAGCGCATCTGGGCAGTGCTCTCATTTCCAGAAATCTCCTCCAAATTCTCTGCAAATCCCTGCGGCTTTCAGAATCCCTCTAAATCTCTCCGCAACTTCTTCTATTTCCCCTTGTTTCTTGATTTATTTTGCCCTTCTCACCTCCTCCTCGCTCCTGTGTACCTTGTTTCCATCCCTTTTTTCTTATTTTGTCTCTGATGGCACATTATTTCCTCTCCTCTCCTCTCCTCTCCTCTCCTCTCCTCTCCTCTCCTCTCCTCTCCTCTCCTCTCCTTCCCTGTCTCCTCCTTCACTGGATTTCACTCACTTGCTGTCTTGCTCTTTCTCCACTCCCTTGACTCCTCAGACCCTTCCAATGTCCATTTCCTCTTTCTTCCAACTCCGCACCCCACCCTCACCCGCCGCACCTCTGCACGGTTCAGCAGACCTCTGGCATGTGTGCGTGTGTTTGCGCGGCCCTGTCACAGCAGTAGGAAGCCCAGTCTCCTCCGATTACAGTGTGCTCAGGATTAGAGGGAATATGCTCTAACATATTCAGCCTGGTATTACGCTGATATCCCCTGACGCTGCTTCACAGGAGCACCACAGCCAGGCCAGGACGCCGCCTCGCCGCAAACGGCACGCGGAACACCAGGCGGAACGTGGCATCAAAGCTGACCAAATCAGGGACAACAGGGGGTTCAGTTCTGAGGCAGACATGGAAATACACTAAGTTTTTATGGATGAGAGGGAAAGTGTAGGAACCTTTTAAATAAAACATAGGGCAATTTAGAGGGCCAGAGAAAGCGATGACGGAAATGATATACTGTATGCAATATCATCTGCTCCATTCCACTCCACTGTCATTTTGTAAAACTGCAACATGCGATACTTTCAGGAGAAAAAAGTAGACATATTTTGATTTGCATTCATTCACACATCAAGGGCATATTAAAATAAGGGCAAAGAATTCAACGATCTTCTGAATTTTCTCCCCCCTTATCTCCCTCAGCTCGGCAAGCGCTGTGCCGATGGAGCACAAGGGGAAAAAAAGCATCTTTGCATAAAATAGCAAGTGAGCAAAATCTAAAACAGTTGGTGAGGAACTCTAAATAATCACGGTGCTTTTGGAGATGAATGCATTAGCATAACTTAGTCCCGGCGAAGTAATCACTCGTCTCAGGGTGAGAAGATCCCCTCCAGGCTCATCTCTCTCCTGCTGCTTCTATCCCCCTGAGTTCAGCCTCGGCAGAATGACTGACCCCCTGAGACTGAGGGGTAGAGGGGACGCGTGGCAGAGAGGAACAAGTTCGAGACCCCCGTCGATCTGTAGCAAAGTGCCTCTGGCGAGTGATAAGATCATAGGCTGCTAAAAAGCATCTTTTGGTCTTTCTTTATCCACAAATGACTCTAAGACACTCTATGACCACATGTGTTGAAGAGATGTTGAGTCTTCAAAAGAATCTAGTGGCCATATCTGCATGAATCCATGGTAGGGAATCTGCAAATGGAGAAATAGATTCATCTATTTCTTTTGAAATACATTAGAGAGAGCCCATATGTCTTAATACAATAATAGCACTACCCTTACTACTAACCCTACTACTTTCACTGCTACTAGTACTGCTACTACCAATACAAATACCACTGGTAACAAAATGTTTTATTTTTCCTGGGGCTACCTAAAAAAATAAAAGCATTTAAACAAGATTACAGTTGTTTTCTTATTAAGTCACTCAAATATACAGATGAAGAGGTGCATGTGTTTTGTTTGTTTGTGTGTGTGTGTGTGTGTGTGTATGGGGGTAACGGTGGTCTTGAGTATTTGCATTCCTATGGAAGTTGTCTTTATTTAGATGCTGAGGAAATCAGAGGGAGGCTAAAAGAGAACATTTCCACTAGAGCCAGGGAAATACAAAGCTCATTCACAGCTGACAGAGGGCCTTGTGTGCTTCCACGTCAGAAAGAAAAGTGCACATTAGCATAGTCGCATAGTCTCTCTCAAGTTCCTAAAGTGCCACATATGGATGCATTTCATAAAATACTGCATTTCAATCATGCCGCATGTTGGATACTGTCTTGTGGTACAGTGACATATTGTGGTGCATTCCCCCTCCTCTCTGTGCCTCTTGTGTGTTTTATGCTAACTGGCCCATTAGAAGAGTACCATGCCTTTAAATCTAGCAGCATGCTGTACTGTAGCTTGTGTTTTCTGCCCACATCACATCAATCATTTTCCTCTTTACCTCCAATTCCTTGCTTGTATTTGCTGATATGGCCGCCTGAAGAGCTGTTTCCTCCTTTAAGCAGAAACAGATAGTACATGAATGGCTTTTGATAAACCAGAAAAGTGTTTTTTTGACTTCTTGTTGTGGGTGTGTGCGTTTCAGAGGATTTTTTTGACACTGAGGCTATCTTCCATGTTGGGTGGAGATACAGCCCTCTGAAACACACACACATGCAAGCACTGACATGGTTGTGCATGCACTCAAGCATGCATGCACACATATATACACTCACACACACACGCACAAAAGGCAAGGAATATAAAGGAATCTGCTCAACAGTTATTTTGTTTGGCTCAACTTTTCCTGTGTTGAAATGTGAAACAAAAGCCCTTGAGCTGTGTTCAGTAGAATATCTGCCCAAGCGTCCTAGTTTTGGCTACAGACCTTACTGGCATTGTTGGCAGTTGGCCTCTCAGTACCATGGCCATGGCTGTGTGTGTGTGTGTGTGTGTTTGTGTGTGTGTGTGTGTGTGTGTGTGTGTACTGATGTGTTTGAATGCTCTCATGTCCGTGTGTTGGTTGTCTGCATGAGTTTGGTTGTGGGGAAAGATGATTTGGATGGGAATACGTGTTGGTTAACTGACTTTCTGGCAAGGCCTGAATGAGAGCAAATGAAAGGAGAAGCCAGGAATAGAAGCTGGGGATGAATGGAGATGGAGAAGAAGATAAAAGGGGTAGATAAAGGCAGTGACAGCCAATTCTCAGAGTGTGTGTCAAGCCCCCTGATGTTACAGGTGCTATGGACTTTCTTCAGCTTCCAGTTGCTAACACATCTCTCTCCCTCTCTCTTTCTCTCTCCCCCTTCTATCTTCTCTGTTTCCTCCAGCCTGAGTAAATGTCAGAGCAAGCTGCTGCACTTCCCAGACCACGCCGTGGGAGACAGACCAACCTCATCGCCGTGGCAACCCTCTGTTCTGACTCAAAGAAAGAGGCAAGGGAGGAGAAGAAAGGAACTTTTATGCCTCCCCCCCCCCCCCCCAGTAGTTTCCTCATCCCCCCTCATCCTCGTGCATTGTAGCCCAGGCCTGAACCATGTGGCCAAGCTCCCAGGCTTCACTCTGGCTGGCGAGGAGGAAGAGAGGAGAGAGGCGCTTACAAAATAGGTGAGGAGGGATTGTCCAGTCTCCTTGGTGGGGGATTAGGAAATGAAAGCGAGATGCAGCAGAAATATTGGCAGGTGTTCTATGGGACATGAAGCCTCGTTCATTCCCTATCCTTGATATGTACTCCATAAACTAATTTAGAAAACACAGCTCCTCAACTCTGAAAAAATCCAGCCAAAGAAGCTTCTTATGAGAGGTAAAGAAAACTTCACTGGAATTACCAGCAAGCCAGCTTTGCAAGGATAGGAAATGGTGCTATTAGATTTCCCAGAATACTTCCTTGGCTTGGAGCCATTGTGTTTGGTGGCAATTTATACCAGCAGGAGACTGTCTGATGCTTTCTGCTCTGGTAATGGCTTTCGTCTCCAAGCTGACCTGTCACCTCTAACAAGAAGTGTACCTGAAGGGACTTCAATGGTCTTAAGGAGTGGTCATAGGAACCTGGCCAAAGACTGTCAGTCATATCAAGAGTAAAGACTATGTTTTCCAGTGACAGCGCAGTAGGTTGTGGCACTACATTGAGTTGCTGAAATGACAGCATTTAGCCATGACCCTCCCTGAGGGAGAGGTAGCAGCCTGTTGGAGAGACAAAAAGTGAGGGGGGAGAGGGATGGAAGCGTTGGGGTGGCAGCGGGTCAGAAGTGAGGAACCATCTGGTTGTAGGTGAGGTACCATATTTAACACTGGCCAAGGCCCAACAGTGTCTCCAGTGCATCCAGGTTTCTATCTGTTTGTAACCCACCTCCCTCTGAAAATCTCTCCCTTTTACTCTGTCCTTTTTTTCCACTTTTCTCCATCCCTTAGGGTATCACAAACACACATACACACACACGCGCGCACACACACACACACACACACACACACGCGCACACACACACACACACACACACACACACACACACACACACACACACACACACACACACACACACACACACACACATTTTTATCCCATTATGTATGTCTACTCCATCCTTGCCACATCATGCGGCTTTATTTCTCTCGCTCTCTGTCCTTTGTTATCTGTTCATGTCTCCCCTATTCTCATGTCCAGAACGCGAGAGACTGCCTTTGACACACACGCACTATCCCCTTTGTCCTTTTGTGAGAGACGCATTTCTTTTCACCCATGCCAGCTTAACTGCAGGCTGTTAGGTGAAGGTTAGGGTGCATCTATGGAGGAGAAAGACATTATTCTCCTTCACGTTTGCCATGCTTACACCTACTGGACACACGTGCTCTCCCGTTTTGGTAGTGTGTGTTGGAGAGAGAAACATGTCATGCATGCAGAATTGTGTGTATGAATACGTGTATGTGAATGTACATGTGTGTATGTGTACAGTATTTGCATGCTATTGTGAATATTCATGTGTGTGTCAGCAGTTGTGCAGAGCGGTGCTACTCTCTTTATGAATCTTTTTTTGTCCATGATAATCAGTGGGTGCACATATATGATTATATGTTCCCTCATTAGACCTTATTATGTTATGTGCATGTGCGTGGAGGAGAGAAGGTACAGGCTATCTGTGTGGGAGCTGTGGCAGATGTGTCTGATTGACATCATTTTCATGTGAGATGTCCTGTTTGGGATGATCTTGATTATGTGATTTTGCGTGTGTGTGTTTTTGTGTGTCAATGTGTACGCCTGCGTTTTTGTGTGCATGCGTATCATATGGTGTGTGTGTATGGACTGTGTGTATGCATAATAGTGTTTTCTGCTCCACTGGCTGTGCCGGTGTGTGCCTGTGTTCAGGTTGCATATGACCCCAGCTCCGCTGGGAGGTCCGTGTCTTTCATGTCCCCTGTTCAGCTCTCCCTCGAATCTGGGTCAAAGGATAAAAGAATACCCCCCCTCTGCTCCGACACACACACCGACACACACTGACACACACTGGCCTCTTTGAAAAATGACTTCCTGGAGATTTGAGTGGTAAAAAGGTGGCAATGTGGAGGACACTGAGGGGAACAACTTTTAGAATTCACCTTATGCATAGGAGCAGCAGCCGCACACTGTCCTAAATCTAGAACCTGTCCACCTCTCCCCATAAACAATAGTTATTCACTGCATTGCTTACTCGTCCAATCCTTCCCCAGTTTAACTTCTCCCTCTGTCTCCCTCGGTTTGTCTCTGTACATCTCACTGTTGACATTGCATAGCCCAGATGAGAGTGCTGGATTTGCAAGTCGGCAGCAAGTCGATTAGGAATGCATTGTGGCTCAGTGTCTCCTGGCATCTCTCTGTATGTCTTTCTGTTTCTCTCTCACTCTTTCTTGCTCCTGCTCTCAGACTCTCCCTCTCTCCCTCTCTCCCTCACTAAGCTTCTCCAATAAGGCTGATGTTCTGGACCAGCTACAGCCCTCAAAGGAGGGAGAAGCCATGCTGGGGCATTTGTGTGTATATGTGGGTATGTGTGTGTGGGTGCATGCATGTATGTGTGCATGTATGTGCGTATGAATGTGTGTGTGGCAGTTAGGGAGGATAGCCTTTGCCAGAGAACAGACTGAGCTTTCTCAGTCCCCTGAGTTTCTGAGCACTGGCTGTCACTGAGGTCTTTTCTTTCTATAGTAAAAAGGACTGGAGGGAAACAGGGAATTGTTCCTGCACTGGGACACCCTGCCCTGCTCATAACTTCAGCCCCATGGGCCTGGGGCTCGGAGCAGGGAGGGTGTAAAAGACCCACTGGCTGCCCTAGATAAAGGCTGCAGACCCCCTACCAGCAGTGGGATACAACCATCTGGGAGGACCCCTTGCAGTCCCTTACATCCACCCAAAACCCCACACACCTTCATACACACACACACACATGCATAGCCTCTCCAAAAACCATGCTGGGCCAAGGAGGACACTGTCAGATTGATGGAGAAGCCCCTTTGGCACACTTTTGTCTGTGTCCCCAACAACTCTTTTATAATCCTCCACCACAGAGACCCTCCCCATGTCTCCCAACAGTCTGCACATTCTTCCTCTGCTCCCTCCATGTCTCCATCCTGCTCATTGTTGTTGGACCATTCCTGGTAGATGGTGGTGGTGATGGGGGGGGGTATAACTTATTTGTCATCATATGAGCAGTCAGCAGTGTCTGAATAAGGGTCCATAATGACAGAAAAGTGGTTTTCTCTTTCAACCAGAAAGTCGACAGTGGAAGGTGCTGAGGGAGTGAGGAAGGAGAATGAAAAGAGAGGGATGTTCTTCTTCAGAGGTTGCCTCAGCCATAACTATTTGATTTCTCCTCTCCAATGACTCAGGTTCTGATCTTCTCCTGTCTTTACCGGCGGAGCTATGCGGGGCAGGAGTGAGGCACCCTGGGAAATTACCCTGTCGACAGACGGCACACTGAGACTTCGTTAGCACAACCACCCAACCTCGCGCCTCTCCAGCCTGATCGAACAGAGCAACTCTCCATGACAGAGTAAACAAAGCAGAATCACAGGGATGATGAGGAAAAAGAGGAGTGTTTTTTTATGAGATGCAACCAGTGCAAACCCCTGAATACCTGTGTTTTTTTTATTTGTGTTTATGTGTGAGTATGTTTGGGGTGTGTCCATGTGTATGCAATTGTGAGTGTGTGCAAGAGTGAGTGCAATTGCCTTAGTGTGTTTATATTTGTTTAAATATGTATGTGTTTGAATATGTGTAGGTGTGTATAAGTATGTGTATCGTGTGTGTGGTGGTGGTGGTGGGGGGGGGGGGTTGTGTTATACATTTATGCAAGTATGCATGTGTATGCTAGTGTGAATGTGGCCATATCTGCATGTATTTAAATATATAATATATATTTGTGTGTTTGGGTATTTGTATTCATGCAAAGTGTGTGTTTGTGTGTGTTTATATGTGTGTCTTTCTGTCTGTCTATCTATCTGTCTGTCTGTCTGTCTGTCTGTGTGTGTGTGTGTGTTTCTTTGTGTGCTTTAGGCAGAGAAGAATGTCTGTGTTGTGGAGAAAGAAGAAGCAGAGGAGAAGTGTAAGTCAGAGCCTGCAAGTAAACAACCAGCAGTAGCTAACTGTCAGTCTTCCTGCCTCTCTTTCTCTGCCTCCCTCCCTCCCTTCCTTCTTTACTTTTCATCCCTGCACTTAAACAAACATACAGAGCGATTGTGCTGCCAAGCTGCTGAGGAACTCATTTACCGAACTTCCGGGCTTTGCCTTTCTGCTCAGCTTTTTGTGCCTAAATTGATAATTGAATCGACTATCGCCGTGTAATCAATTAGGGTGTTCATCCTTGGCTCTGAATCAAACAGTTAATTGGCTTGTGCCACAGAGAGGTTGAGACAGAGAGCAGACTGGTGCAGGAGGGACTACTGGATTACTACAGATGGGCTCTCAGACCTATTTGCATTGTGTCTGCCTTTAAATCCTTGATTGCCTTCCTGGTGCAGAAATTGCTTGGGTGCAGGCAGCACACAGGTTAGGACTGGACCTTAGTGACAAATCCAGCCTGTTTCAACGATGAGGGGCAAGAATAGATGGAGAGAACACACAGTGGGTCGTCTCTCTGCTTTGATCACAATCTTTCAGACAGATGCATGGAGGTTTCTCTTCCATTAAACATCCTTTGTTACTTTTTACCCAATGTCCGGAAAAATTCTTTGCCACCTGCAGTCAGCACTGCTTTGTCTGAGCGCACAGAGAGCAAAGCATTTCAGGTCCAAACAACCCTGCAGTATTGATCCACCCCACACCTTATTCCATTTTGTCCTTTAAAACATGCCTTTTCACTCGGTTGACTTCTATTCAAAGCTATCCAGTGAGACTTGTGTCAATGGGGATGCTTGACTTCATTCCATAGCTCTGGAAGCCCCCTGGGGGCTAAGCATAGGCTGCTAGACCACGGCAGGCAGGGGGCTAATAGGCCGGATAGGATTGGATAAAAGAAGAGGGGGGTGGTCGCAAAAAAGTTTTAAGACCAGGACACCACCATCTGCTTTTGTGGTGATGAGCATCAAAGCCTGAAGGAGCCCTGTTGGGTCCCCTCTTTCAGATGGCCGTCCTACATATGGGCTTCATATTTCACCAGGACAGACAGTCAGCTCGGCCTATTGGGCCAGAGCCAAGGCCGCTATTCTCTCTCTCTGCATGGTTTCCAGCCTTAGAGAAGAGCAGCGAGATGACTTTTATTTCTCCTGAGAAATGTGGCTAATAAATGACCAGGCTTGACCCAGAGGATTTGGGCCTGCACCCCCACTTCACTAAATGACGGTATGAAAGAAGAGGGGTTCTGTGTGTATCTTAGTGTTGAGAAAAAATGTTAGAGAAATGGGTCAGTGCATGGCTGCTACTACATGCTCCCAGGGTGATTAATTATTGAAGTGACTAATACTACATTTGCCTGGCAGCACCAGGGACTTCAGTCCACATTGGTGGCACCACAACCAGAATCGGCCCTGCAGCATCTTCTATATCTATCTATCCCTCTTCTCTTCTCCCCTCTCTCCTTTGTTCAACTTTAATTTACCCCACTTCCCCTTAATTTCCACTCATTTTATTATTTTGCCCTTACAGATTTCTCTGTTTTGCTTTTCTGTCTCTCCCACTTGACGACCACAGACCTCATTATCTAGCTACGCTTTTTCACTCATTCTCCTGATCTTTCTCCCTCCCTTCCTCTGCCTCTCTCAGCCCCTTCATTGTTTTCCACCTCTATGTCTGTCAGTGGCTCAGCCTGTATCTATAAGGAGGACTGGGGGATAAGTGTGCTGGTTGATGTGAAATGCGAAGGCCAGAGAAATATAATATCAGTGCTGATGGAAGCCAGCCAGTCTTGTCTGACTCTGCTTCTCCTCCGCCTCTTGCTAGACTTCGCCTGCCTCAAGGTAGCATATGGCATTCTCTCAGACTGCTGGACTCGTTGGCCTCCCACACAACACTGTGCATCCATCTCTCCCTCACTCACAGCTCCTTTATGGGCTCTCCAACGGTTATTTTCTCCCTTACCCCTCTCCCCTGATACTGTGCAGAGCCCCATCCCTCCCCATTCTATTTCACACAGCCACACTTCAGTGACGTTCACTGCGGAGATGGCTCAGGTCTGGCAGTTGGCGAGAGGAGGGCAGTCGAGGCTGGAAGGCACAGTCATTAGTTAAATATTAGCCAGACTGTGCTCTATTCCCCCAACATGGAGGGGAGGGGTGCAAGAGTCATACCCGTCCCAAACAATGGGCCATAAGGGGATGGCTTTGTGCCCTCATGCTCAGAAATACACGTACACACAAACCTCCTTACCTTCTGAACTCATACAGATGGTGTTCTCTTTGTTATATCTTGTACATAAGGTACATCTCACCCCTTGAGAGACGCCTTAACCTTATGATGGCACAACCAGAAGGTACAAATACAATGAAGGTGCAGTCACAAACAACAAAAGACAAGGCCCACAATTACACACAATTGTACAAGCGAAAACATGGACAGAAGTAGTGAGAATTGTATTGTGCCTGTGCTGTAGAGATATAAATACAGAGATGGGGGACAAAAACATAGGTGCCACAATAGAGTTGAACAGATGGTTTACACTGTGACTGTTCTGTAAATAGGTATTCTTGGCGCATTTTTTATATTATGGCCATGGGAAAATGCCATACAGCTCAAAGTGAAAAAGTATGCAATAACCGTCACTGTGTGCCCAGTGAGAGTCAAGGTAAAGCAGCAGATAAATAGACGGAAGTAGATTTGGGATACATCTAGGGTATTTCTAACATTTCAAACTGCAACATCATCATACATCAATTTCCAACTTTGGTGCTGTAATCACAGTTGTGCATGTTTGTCATACCTCTTACCTGATGATGCTGATGTTTCTGTATAGACAATAAAGGACAGTGCCATTCTCTAAACTACTAGTCTGAATGGAAAGCACGAAAAATAACCACCCAAGTTTTTATTTTTACTCTGGATGAAAATAAATCTGTGGTTATTATAGGTAGTTGCAATATATTGTGTGCAGTATACATTTTTCCTTTTTTTCCCTCAAGTTGATTTCCTTCATACCAGCACCAGTTGAGAATTATTCTTCTGGGATGTGAATTCTTTTCTGATTTATGGATGAACGATTATAGGAAGAACACCATGGATACCCTGTCAGTCAGAATTGCCGGTTTTGCTAGGAACCATGCTTTGTGTATGTGTGTGTGTGTGTGTGTGTGTGTATCTTTCTGTCTCCAAGCATGTTTGTGTGTGTATTCACGGTGCACGGTGTGTGGGAGCCACAAGTCGCGCGTGTGTAGCATGCAGCGTGCAGGACTCATGCTGGCTGCGTGGTGAAGGGTGTGAGGGATTCATGCTGCGAGTCTCAGAGATCATCTCTGCCCTACCCAGGAGGCCTCTGGTCAGACAACAGCTATCTCAGCACTCTCCCTCTCTTCTAATTTTTTTCTACTCACCTTCTTCTCCTATCTTCTACCTCTTTGCTTACCTCCTCTCTGTTGTCTTCTCTCCCCGTTCTCTACTCCAAGAATTATGCCCACCACAGTTATATGACCATGCAAGTCTTGATATAAAGCATGAAGACAAATGATGCACTTAATTATAACACACTTAAATAGCAAAGAAGTAATGATAACTGTTGTACCCCTGCAGAAAAGGTAAGTAAAGTAGAGGTAATTCTACAGATTTGGCTCAGCTGCTTTTTTTCTCATGACCTGGTTATAAAAGCAGCCATTAGCTATCACTATATTGCTCTAATGCCACACAATGACCACATTTATATGGACAGCAATAATCAGACTATTGGACTTATTCTAAATTAGACAATATTCTAATTAAGCTGTTTACACTGGTTGCTTATTCCTGGTTGTATTGTTATTGGTCCTATTCCATTCATATTCCTGTTTACTTGCTATGGAGCAAAGTCCGATTAATAGGACAAAGGAGAATCACTGGAGCTCATGGACAGTTTAAGCCTTTATTAAAAACTTCATGATATCCATTTCCCTCAAAATCCTGAGCATGGTGACAGTTTCAGTCTCACCCAAAAATGTTGGGACTTCTTTCTTTTTTTCTGCTGTCAGTCATCTTTTTCCTCTGTAAACAAGTTCACAACCGCTGGAAGGCAGAGCGTGTGTCACCAAGCAGTCGGATTGCTGCTTGTGTCGCAAAAAGCCGTGAATACTCCGATAGACAGTCATAGTCGATTAAGGTGTATACATGTCCAAATGTCCTTCAATAATGTGACTAAAATTGGAATACTTATGCTTACTCCTACTATGACTGGGTTAATATTGGATTATTGTGTGCAAATTTGTTTGGTTAATTTCCCTGCTATAAGCAAATCTATCTATCTATCTATCTATCTATCTATCTATCTACCTGCCATATAATGTAATTTATGTGTTACTCAAGCCAAGTGTTCAGGTAACTATAGAGAGTGCAGAAAACTGCACTGAAATTGCAAACCATCTGTTTCATGGCTTACCGATCCAACATGACTGCCTTGTTTCTTACCTACGAAGTCACCTCATGTCTTTGTGTGTCAATATTTTTTTGAAAAGAGGGAGGAGGTTGGGGTTTGGTATTTGCACTAGTGACAAAACAAGCCATTCACAAATTTTGTCAGCTCTCAGAGCCAGAGTGAGTAATAATATATGGTTATGAAGGCAGAAATAATTTAGAGGGTGACAATTCACCCATCTCCTATTACTGAGTGGGACCTGACGCCCCATCTCTTCCTGTATAACTACAACTTATGAACACTAATTTAGACAGGAGAAAAAACACTCCTGTCTTGGATCAACAAAGAACATGTTGAGAAGATTCTGTAGAAACACCTCAGGGTCTCGAACAACATGCACATGGATGACATCATGTGCCAGTTAACTGATGGATGAGAGTTGGTGTGTGGCTATTGGGTTAAAAGTTGATCGGACAGTTTGAGTCAATACAGTATAGAGAGTTAACTCACTGAGCACTAGGCATGATTTCAACATGGTACCTATGCTTTAGCTCTCATATAGCCCAGGATCATTTTGGCAATGTATAACCTAGTTTTAGACCAAGCAGTAAATACATTATTACATATTTAAACAATGCATAAACAGCTGTAATTATCAAAAATATGCACCAGAGTCCATATGTGCAAGATAATGCTTTATGTTTGTCATATACCCCTGAAGACTAAGTCTGAGTCTAAACTTTCACTTTAACAAGCACTCCTAAAAAACATCCAATATGATCTGCTGAAAACCTAAAGCCATAATGAAATGCATTTTTAGAGCATCTTGCATCCTTAATGTAATATATTTTTTGAAACAGGATATTTGGGGCGGGACATAACGTGGGGAGGCATTATTCAAAAGTATTAACCAATGGGATATCTGCAGGGAGAGAAAGGCAGTTTGATTTGATGGGAAGGGCGGAAAGCAGGATTGTTCAAAAATCTGTGATGGCTATTGGTTGGAATTTTTATTTATGCCTCCTGGTACACAATGAACTCACCACTAAAGATTTTCTGTTTTCCAGGAAGTAATGAGATTTTGATATAAAAACACAAGAAAATGTTTTTTTTGAATAAATTCTCAAATAGTTGTATGGTATAATAGTTAGAGTGAGCTAGACAGGCAAGAGTTGATACTCAACTTCTTATCGAGTGACTATAATGTATCACTCAAAAATCTACTGAGTTTCATGTAATAGTCATAACTGTGTGAAATATATATACAGTATATTCAGTGTCTGGGCTATGGTTAGGGTCGGGGCTAAATGGGTCAGGGTAGGGTTAGGGTTCAGCTAAAGTCAGGTTGGTAACTATCAGGTTTGTCACAACATTGGACTATCCAAATAAAGTGTTACCCATACCTCCTTTCTTGTGCAGCATTTGCAGTAGTAATGCTAAGTGGCCCCTCCCAACCGAAGTGAAGGCTGTGACATTGTGAGGAACACCAGCCTGGATGTTCAACTCCTGCTGCCACACCCATACGCTCCCAGCTCTGCACTTTATCGTTTTCCAGAATCCCCAGCAGAGTCAACCGGCCAGGCACAGGTGTGAGCAATTAGTCTGATTCGGTAATGTACCCGCCTGCTCTCGGCTCTTTGCTCTCCTGAGTCCCAGACAGGGTCCACTGGGCAAGTACCAGTGCAATTAGTTCAATTTGGGAGCGTCGATTCATCCAAACAGCAGCCTCCCAATGCACATTCTCACAACAATGAAACACAGCACTACTAAGTAATGCTCATTTTGGTGCAGAAGGTCTGTATACGAATCCACAAAGTCAGCCTCAAATACACTGTCAAATATGCAGCTCCAGAAAATATTTTTGTTTCAAGACACTTGTAATTAGTATGCAGCATCACAGCACACATACCTGGGGCAGGAGACTCAAATTGCCAAAGCAGGAATACAATCAAATATTTTATTTTTCTAATCTGTATTTTCATCATATGCGCCCTACAGCAAAATTATTTAAGTATGTTCATTTATGTTCCTAATACTCACGGTATTAGTGTTAGTCGTTTTACTTTTAGGCCTATTTATCCACGCTTCCCAATGTGACACCTTGCTTGCCAGCTTAATATTATCTGTAAATTAAATAAACAACAAATATGTACAACAGACGTAGATGAAGTTCTCTATCCTTTATAATCAGAAAAGGAAATAAGCAGTGAAGGACATCACTCGTCCTTTGTTTTTCAGTGGAGGAAAGCTAAGGTCTGTGTGTTCTGCTAATCATTCTGAGTGCAGAGCTTTAGGAGGCAGCACACCCCAGAGTTTCTGTATTATACTGTTCCAGTCCCTCTTGCACAAACCCCAACCCCCTTACAAATGCCCAGTATAAATAGACCAAATTGGACTGGAAGGAAGTGATCAGAAGGGTGAGCCATTAGTTGACCAGTTCAGTTGGCAGACTGGCCGCAATTTCCGTGGGTGTAATGTGACATATGAGAATAAGTGCATAGTGTGTCCTCTTCCCTTACTTTCATGGAAGTGTCATTATTTGTTTTTCATTTAAGTGTCATTATTTGGTTATGTAACAACAATCAGCTCACTCTAAACACAGGAAAGGATGCAATACTGATCAAATTTCATGTTTCCAAATAGGACGGCTATCCATGGCAATTAGCTAACATCAGCGCACAATGCAAAATGGCTTCAGTTCAGCCAAGTTCAGCAAGTGTTAAATCAGCAAGCATGATAGCTTGACCGCTTGCAAAACTAAATCTGTAGCTCTGTCTTTGAAAGTATCTAAGCAAAAGACAAAATAGCCAAAATATAAAAGAAAAAGCTAGGGCAATAATGTTGGCATTTTAAGCTAATGATGTTACTATATTGTACTTACTGTCAAAAGCAATGCTAATGTAAAGAGTTGTAAAACTTGCTAAATATAACATATTTTTGCAAAGATGAAGTTAAACAATAACACCAAGATAGTAAGCCTCAGGAACATAATTGAATGCACTTACATTATACTGCTGTTGCAAAAATGATGACAAAGAAGGTGAATTGCAATTTTTTGCTTCTCATAGGCAGAGACACTGAGCACAGATTTTTTGCCCCAGGGTTGCGTGCGCACCTCTTACTGTTTACAAACAACAAACCGCTCTATTAGTTCTCTGGATTCTAACTTCAGGAGGATGGATGGGTAGATTCCCCTTGAAATGTTAAAAAGTCATGTTTTATGCCATGTGATATTTTATCCTGCTATTTTGATTAACAATAGGACAAAAACACACAAATACTTAGTCTCCCATTGACTGTATGAATACTCACGCATGCACGTACACACGCACACACTCACACATACAGTATATGTATATTTGTATATAATGATGTTATATGATGATATATAATGAGGTTAAATCTATTTAATTTATCGTATTGTACATTGTTATACTTTATACATTCAGATTTTTTTCTAACAAATTACTATAGGATCCACAGATTTTTTTTCTTTTCTCATCAATGCTCCGGCCAGTGCTCTATGTTGCTATGCTATTATGAGTGTTGAAATATGTATTTGATGTGTCTGTGATTGAACACGGAGCTTGTGGCTTGGAAGTATATGGCATCCCAAAACGTGACTCTGTGGGTGCAAGAGCATAGTATGTGTGCCAAAGGGAGGGTGCTGATACACAGCACAGTTACCCCATTCACACTAATTGAGGTGCAATCCCTCGACCATATGGCATATATTTGCCATGCACACATGCACACTCAATAGCACCTCCATACACACACATTCATACCTCTTTAATCAATTAGTCTTTGGATTGCAGGGGAATGTCAGCTGGTAGCACTCATGAACCCTTTAGCTCCAGTTCCTCACACACACACACACACACACACACACACACACACACACACACACACAGGCAGACTAAACCTCCACCTCCACCCCCTCCATCCCCTGACACCCTGTTCTCCCTGTGTATATAATGTGTGTATTATGTATAAGTGTATTATGTAGATTGGTCCTAACTGTGCTGCCAAAAAAGAGAAACAGTTTTTTAAATCTTTGATTGAGAAGTATCTTTGAATGCTAAATGCATAATGTATGTAGTTGATATTGTAAATGGAAATGGAATATGTGAAGGTGTACATATTTCTTGCCAGGTGCGTGTGGCACATAATCATGGCTGTAGCGGCACTTGTGGTTACAACTGTGTCAGTGAATGGACCTGACGCGCCTACCCACAACCCCCCTCTCACCACCTTGCGAGATCAGGAATGCATAAGCACGTTCGGCCTGTAATGTTCTGCACCGTTTGCACTGTTTATGCAGCCCGCACACTCATTTAAATAACCTTGATTACTTTATTTCAATGTGTGTGCGTGCACGTATGTGTATGTGTGGGCACGTGTGTGTGTGTGTGTGTGTGTGTGTGTGTGTGAAAGAGAGAGAGAGAGAGAGAGAGAGAGGCTATTCCAACTACAGCAGTAATGTAACAGTGTTCCTTGGCACTTTTAATTTCTGTCGATTATGACAGTGTGTGCAGCCTGGCTTATTTGTTATTATATCATAAAGTCTGTGTTTATTCTAATAAGGCCTATAATGAATGGCACCATTAGACTGAGTTCAGGAATGTTCACCGGCGGAACAGCACTGATTGCCCATTCAGGTTTCCACCCTGTTTTCTTTAGGGGGGGAAGGAGGGGTGGGGGGGCTTGGGGCTGATTCTCATTATTATTTCTCATCCATGTTTCCCCTCTAATTAAAAAAGGCCAACCATCCATGTGCAGTTTGTTTCTCTATATGTTTAGCTCTAGGAAGGAACCATTCCGTGTCTGTGCAAGTTATTCTTATTCAAAGACTGTATAGTGTTTTTGCTTCAGCAGGTCACACTGGGAAAGCAAAACAAAACAAAACAACATTGATCAAGTTATTCAGTCTGGAAACTGTTTACCTTTGGTCTGTTTTCAGCCACAGCTGAATTTACTCTCCATGTTTAGGAGCTGCCAAGATGTAATCAGAATTGGGAAATAAAGACTGAGAAATAAAGACTTTCAATCAAATTATATGTTATCTGTTGTACTTGCATCCACTGAGGATTTTCAATTTACCTTAAAAACGAATGCACTCCATCGCTGTATGGAACTGCAAAGTGTATTCAATGCAACTTTAATCAGCTCATCCCCCCTGTTTTAGTTGGTTTTCTCACACTTTTGCAATTAAGCAAGAAATTCTTTTGAAGTTGATTGCCCCCTTCTCTTTCATTGCTTTTGTCTGTAGTTATTCAAATGAGAGCATAGCGACCTGGCATACCGCACTGTATTGTGCCTGCCTGCTGAGTTTATACCACTGCTATAGAACGTAAACAAAGACTGTTTAATTAGGTGCCTTACACTTTATTAGTCCTTAACTCATACTTAACACACACACACACACACACACACACACACACACACCCCACACACACCCATAAACACAAGCAACCCCCTTGTATACACACAGCGCTGCCTGGCCTCGGCTTAACTTATTGAATAATGAGGTCCTTGCTTGGCTTGAACAAAGGACAGTTAAACTGCAATGAGGGCCAACTTGTGTGTGTGTGTGTGTGTGTGTGTGTGTGTGTATACATGTGTGTAATTGTGAGTGTGTGTGCATAGCTGCCTTTGCATGTATATGTGTGTCTTTTGGATGCTGACAAGGGGGAAGAGCTTGTTAAGAAAAATGTTTTCTTGGCCAGAAAACACCAGCTTTCTGCTAACTGGCCTTTTTTGTCAAGATAACAAAGAGGAGAGGGAATATGCAAAATTTTAAATCTTAAAAGTGGCGAAACCACCCCCATCTTTAAAAACATATGCAGGCACATGCGCTGACATCCTTTGTCTTGACTGCTGGCTTCTCTCTATAACTCACTTGCTCCAGCCTCCTCCTTTGTCCCTTTGACAACTTTGGCCCAGTGGACTCTTCAGACCGGTCACCATGGAGACCCCCCCCTCCAGTGGCGTGGGAGTGGTGGGGGTCGGGGGGGTCAAGCTGAGGGACTGTTTTGGCAAACGGAGCACGCTTCATTAGGCCTTTTGGCTTGGGGTTCATTAAAACTGCAGGAGAGGACATTCCAGGAGACTCTATTAACCAAGCAGTCCTCTGACATGCTGTCAGGCCAACAGATTTCAAACATCTTGTGTTAAACCGCCCTGCTCCGCCCCTCCCCCCCCACACACACACACACACACAAAGGCACAAGTGCACACATAGACACACACACAAACACATACTTGAACACACATGCACACACACACATCCTCCCTACATCATTTACGTCTTTTTGCGGCTCGGCCACCACACTCTGCCCTCCCTCACCCCCCCTCACACAATAGCCTCCATCTGTTGGTCTGTTCAACTTTCCCTGGTGGCCTTCTGGGGCTTGTGAGTCTGCAGGTGGAGGAAACCACAGTCACCCTGCCACGGCTCCTCTGACACCTTCGGAGAGGAGTAGATATTCAGAAGGAGAGTGGCAGAGGGAGGGGTAATATGTTTTAGGAGTAAACTTGAAAGAATTGAAGTAAATACGGTTTATGAGGGATGAAGTGCTATCGATGGTGGGGCGGTCTGGGGTGAGATGATTAGGAGAGAGAAATGGGGTGGGGAGGAAGCTGTATGGTCAGGAATGAAGTGATGGAGGGCACGAGGGAAGAATAAAAGAAAGGCACATGCTCTCTGAGCCACCAGCGGTCCATATATTTAAGCCTCTTATTGCTCAAGTGGAGCACATGCTGGAGAGTGTGGCTAAAATGACTTGGTGAATCCTGTCAGATTGAGTCACGTGATATAAATAAATCAAAACACTTTGGTTAGATCAGAATGCAGAGCTGTGGCACTTCAGAGACCGGCCTGTCAGATCAGTGCTTTTGGCTGTCCACTGTAAGAGCAGGTATAACTGGATTATCCTTGTTTCTATTTCCGGGCCTTATCATGTAGGCTCTATGGTTGGACAGTTCAAACTGGGAAGATTACAGTCTGCAGAGAAGAGGTTTAGCCTCGTTTGGAGCTCTGATATGTTAATTAAAATGGATTTTCTGAAAACGGGATGGGCACGATGGCAAAGTCCACCTCAACAAAGCCATAAACCCATCTGTTGGCAGAGGTGTATTTGGGCCTGATTGTGTGTGTGTGTGTGTGTGTGTGTGTGTGTTCTTGTATTTCTATCCATGTGAGAACCAGCTGAAGTTTTTCGACTTTCGGAATGAGGACATTTTTGTGAAGTGAGGTAATTTTGGCCAGTCCTCACTTCTTCAAGGGGCTAGTTTAGAGTTAATTAAAATTTAGGGTTAAGGTTAAGGGGACCAGATTTTTTTTCTGGTCCCCTTAATCCAAAAACATTTTGTGGTTGCCTGGTAGTTATTACTCCAGCGGGGATGTGCATTCTGTAATAATCACAAATAACGTTGATCTCCACAGGATTGAAATCACTGAATTACTCCTGTAAAACTACATTACCAGACCTCCTCTAATGCGGGATAAAATTCCTAAGGTCCTGAGGTAAAAATTAACAAGATCTCCCTGGTAATACTGCTAATGCTGTTGGGAGAGGAGGAAATCTGCAGACATGCAGGGATGTCTGGTCACTCAAGTTAAGGCTGAATTAACATTAGGCTTAGTACAGGGAAAGGGTTAAGGTTACAGTAGGCATGTAGTGGTGAGGGTTATGGTTAGGGTTGTGGGTTGGGGAATGAATCTATGGAAGTCCTCCCAGAAGGTAGATGTACAAAGATGTGTGTGTGTGTGTGGGCCTGCACGCGTGTGTGTGCATGTATATGTGTGTGCATGTATTTGTGGACAGCAGAACATAAATAATAGAGCACTAGGGTTTTTGTTATTAAAGTGGCATTTTACTGCTTAATGGCATTTGTTAAAGGCTCCTTTTGGACCCATTCAATATTGTTTCTGTTCATGCCTTGTTTTTGCCCCCGTTTTTAGCTCGCCTGGATTTAGCTCGGTTTCATCCTCTAATCCTTCTGTTTTGTTAGTGACACTGGGAGAACAGCCTGGGCTGTGTGGCTCAGCCCCGCCTGTCAAAGCCTATAACATCTCTCACCAGGATCAGGTTATTGCCTCAGCTCTGTGTATCTTTATATTGAAGTGCCTGTGATAGGAGGCTCTGGTAGACTGTGTGTGTGCGTGCGTGCGTGTGTGTGTGTGTGCGTATTGTACGTGCATGCACATGTGTTTTTTTTATGTGTGTATTGTACGTTGGTGAGAAGTGCCTATGAATAAGTGAATGGGACACACAAGACTGGGTACAACAATTGTCTTTTCTGACCTCAAATTTCAATATTGTCCCCTCATCTCTGCACCCCCCCCCCCCTCACACACACACCTCCTTTTCCCTCCATTCGTCCATCACCACAGCGGGGTGATAGATGGGGCGGCGGAGACGGCGAGCGTTAAAGTTTGTGGGCCGTGGACGGACAGCTCGGCATGAATATCAGTGGCGTAGAGTAAGCGCTGGGAATTGGATGAGAGAGAGAGAGAGAGGGAGGCGTCAGCACTTTCCCTCCCATGCATTTTCACTCAGCTGGATTGAGTCTTATTATCTGACCCGGCTCCTCTTCCCTCAGTGACCTAATAATATTGTTTCAGTGATCCCGCCCAGCCTCTGACCTCGTGACATCACGCAGGAATCTATTAGAGTAAGAGTTCCACTTGCTCAAAGAAGCCTGACACTTTAACACTTTTTAGCTTTAGCTTATTTCCCGGGCGCTGGTGTGATCACATGCACCAGCAGCCCCTCTGTGCTATCCAGGAATCAATATTACTGTAATGGAATTAGTATTATACCGTCATCAGTTACAGCCTGCTATCTAATGTTATTAGTTTATTAGTCTGATGATGCGGTTTTCTACTATAGATCCTCTCACATTGGCTTAGCTGCTCTGACTTGTGTGTTACCATAGTAATCCTCTTGTTGTACTTTACCTAGATTCAGGTCGGTATAAAACCACGTCCACTGTCTGTAGAGAAGCAAAGGGCAAATCCTTGTCCTTCCCTCTGATTGGTCAGCGGCGCGGTTATTTGTTATTTACAGCTTTGTGCAGGAAATCAGAGTCACAATATCATTGAATTAACATGGTTATGTAGGAGCTTGTTAGGCAGCTGAGGTAAATGGAGCAGATTTGGGGAATAATCCTTCCCCAATCTGGACACCACAGCTGGTTGTCCCAAACCCTCCTCATCCTAACACACACACGTACACACACACACACACACACACACACACACACACACACATGCAGCTCTGAACCCCATGCCAACATGCATAGGGACACAGCGATTGGGATTGAAGGGGAGCAGCAGAGAGAGGCCCAGGGAGGGAGTGTCGATGTGTTTAATTGGGTTTTTCCAAATCCCTCTTAACCCCGATACACATGCTGTAGCATCACTCGGTCTGTGGGTCGTCCGCACCACAGCAGACCACCATGAGAATCTCTCCTCAAAAACTTGCTGGCGCCGGGATGAGGTTTGTGTCCCTATTCAGACTTCATCACAACGACAGACTTTTGAAGGAAGTGTTGCTGAAGGGGATTAAGCAACTATCTACGATGTCAGACTTATGAAAGTCCTCTTATCTCTGTTTGCTACTGTCATTTTAGTGATGCCTGTAATTGTCATTCCTAGTTTCTGGTGATGCGTGCTCTCAGTCTGCGCCTGCCTGTTAAAGCTCCTTCTCCCGTGGTCGACTGAGAGCCAGATTGGCGAGGAAAAAAAAAAAAAACATGTTGACCTTGTCTACAGATTTAGAACACAGAAGCATCACTGATATGGCAGCTGTACTGTGGCGGGCAACAGAAGCTGGAGCACCAATCAGATCATCAGGTCGGACGGCTGTAGTTAATGCCAGGGCTCAGAGTGTGGATGTAATACTCTCCAGCTCAATGCACAAAGACAATTCAGCAGGCCTTTCTCAAAGCCCTCCGAAGCCTTGAAGGGTTACCGAGGCCCTTTTTCATTAAACAAGCCTCTTCCTAAGAACTGTGGAGGCGCCGAACGAGTTAAATCCTCTTTTTTGGTGTGGATCACATACTGGATGTTGAATATCTGTGTCTCTCTAGGCTCTAAGTTACTAACCCCAAGCTGTCATTTGCAATTCGTAATTAAACATGTTTTTTTTTTTTCTTTTGACAAGTGCCATGCTCTGAGCTGCCACATCACTGACAGTTATCCAACTGATTCAGTGTGCGCCCACGCCTTCCGCACAAACACACACACACACACACACACACATACACAGGAACTCAGACACATACCAAATACGTCACATGCAATCTCCCCCTTGCTCCACTTTTCTGTATCAATCTCCTGGACGTGACCCTATCTTTTCCCTCTTCCTCATATTGTGTTGCTTTTTCATCGTAGCGCTTATTGCTTTCTTTGATTAATCTTCCTCCTTGGTTTCCCTGCTGCACTGGTCTGAGTCAGTAGACTTCCTGTTGGTTTTCAAAACAACTTTTCATGTCAGCCTTCCTTCCTCCCATCTCCCCTCTACCCCCACTCCACCCTCGTCTTCTATTCATCATTCCACAGCCCATTTTACAGTATCTTTCTGTCTCCTTCCTCCATTCTTTTCTCTCGCTCCATTACCTTGCTCGTTCTTGTCCCCTTCATCTCCCCTTCTGCCTGTCCAGCCTCCTGACATGAATTCTTTTTACCCTCCTACTGCATTTTCCTCCTCTTCCCCGCATTTCCCCTCTCACCATTCATCTCCAGGTCCTCTGTCCATCTCCCCTCTCTCCCTCCCTCCCCTCTCTCCATCTCTCTGTCAGGCCCGGCTCTCTCCCTCCTCTCCCTTCGTCTGGCAGTGGAGCGGCTCCACTGTTAGCCGTGTTGCTGACAGTGCTGTTTGTGTGAACTGAGTGCTGAGCTTCACAGCCCCCTCGCCTCCCATTGCCTCCCCCCGTTCTCCTCCTCCCCCCTCCCTTCCTCCTGCCTCCCACCTCCATACCCCTCCAGGCGGGGGAATTAACCTTCCAGCCCTGGGCTGCTGGGCTTAATGACTGTCTGCGGGGCCAGCTCCAACTACACAGCCCAGCTGCTAACATCTGGGCCACACACACCCACCCACACATACACAAAGAAGTACACACCACACACACAGTAGATACTAGACATTGACACACATGCAGTATGCACAACACAAGGTTACATTCCTTGAATCCTGGCACCATAAGGGCGTATGTCATTACCCTGCTTTCTTTATTGCCTGCAGTGTATGTGTGGAAGCTTATTAGCACTATTCTCACAGACAATACATGCACTGGTCTATCGTTAGTGCATGGCTGAGCCCATAGAGGAAGAACGGACACATCAGTATAACCGCTTCTCTACTTACATTGTACAAATAGCTTTCACTGAGTCAACACAGAGCTACAGCACAAGTGTGGGCTGTGTGAAGATCAAATGAAAAATATATGCATGTGGAAAATAAACATGACCTTTGAGTTGTCTTGCTAGAAAAGCTTCCAATACGTTTCACTGAGCAAATGCTGGTATTCTCCAGCCACCATTCAGTTGGAAGTATATAATTGACAAAAGTGTGAAAAAAAGCAATATTCAGCAAGAAATCAAATATTCAGCTGTTGAAAGTGAATTCTTTGGCCTGTCTCCGTCTCCATCTCTGCAGTGGAGCAGATCACCCCAAGAGTATTCAGTATAGGAAATATAGTTATGTGGATACTCTCTATTCCATTTATTATGTATGAGCATAAATGTTACAAACTAGCAGCTGTGAAGACATCCATGTTGCATCTGTATCTTTGAGGGCTGCTCTGCTCCTTCCAAGCCAGCACAGTGAAATGCTAAATAATGGGAGTCCTGAATACTCCCCAGAAAGGCAGAATAGAAAGAAGCCACCTGCATGCTCCTCTGCTCTCATTACTGGCTCACTACAATTATGTCAAGCTTTTCATTATGAATGAAATTATACTAAGACAAAAGATGCGGGCATCAAGAAGGTCCTGCGACTTTTGAAATGGTCACTTCTCTACTATGGCCTTAAAAATATAGAGATTTCACAGAATCTTTAAGGCAGTCACACACCTCTCTCTCCTCATTCTTCATTCTCTCTCATTGCCTCTCTCTCTTTTTCCCTCCCTCTCTCTCTCTCTCTCCCTCTCTCTCTCCCTCTCTCTCTTTATCTGTTTTTCTCTGTCTTAGAATAAGGAGTGAGAGAGGGGGGAGTCCCACTGGCATTCCTTAACATCTCCGTTGCTCACTTGTGTTCAGAGAGCCATCTGTAGATCAGGAAGACAAAAAGACGCTCCTGAGCCTAGGCGTCACTCAACAGGTAAGCACAGCTCTCTTTCTCTCATGCAAATCCACACACCTATTCAAAGATTCTTGGCTTTTTAGAGGGAGGTACGTCCTCTCTATGTGTCTGTCTGTCTGTCTCTCTCTCTTTCTCTCTGTGCACTCTTGGCAGACAGATGAGCGGGAGTTGGTGGAGGTTGAAAGAAGGTTTTGCCTCTCTGTCTCTCAACTTTCTCCTGGGGAGAGCGTGTGTGTGTGTGTGTGTGTGTGTGTGTGTTTGTGTGTGTGTGTGTAGTAAGACAGAGCGATCCAGTAAACTTGAAGACTTTGAGCTGAAGAGGGCAGAGACAGAAACAAAGCACACAAACACGATACTTGGGTTTCTGTGCTGGACATGCACAATGTCAAGCTGCTGCTGAACTACTGGTCCATGCTGATGTGATTTAGCCTGTCTGTCCTTGGCTGAGGTCTGCTCTGTCTGCGCTTAGCACACCCAGCCAGGCAACACTAATCAGACTGCCAAAGGAACGTCATATTTTCATGCACAATTAATGATTTGGATGTGATTAGGTTCTGTTGATAATCTAATCTTCATCTTTTGGAGAGCCTCTCTATCAGTGGTTCAGTGTTAAAGCAGTAATGGGTTCACAACATAGCTTCTATGAGCTACAGTAATTGAACCCACAGGCAACTGGTGAGATGGGTAGGGGGTTAGGCTGGTATTAAGATGTATGACCACATCTGAATTGCATGGCTGCATGGAGGTTGAAACTTCATTTTCTGCACATTGACTGATTTCATGGGGTTTCGCGTCAAATTGGTGCAGGATTGAGTGTATTGAGTCGTTTGATGATGTTATGAAAGAAGCCATTAAAAATCTACCTGTCGGGGTCACGCTGAATGGTTCAGCTGCCTCTAATGCCCTTGCGGGGAGAGTGGCTGGCTTGTCTCTGAAAGCGAATCAAATTTCAAATCAAACTTTCTAATTTGCATTTGTAAAAAGTTGGCGAGGGACAAGGTCAAAAAAACTTGTGGCAGCTGGGTACGGCTGTAAAAAATTTTGGTCTTTCTTATGGTTAAAGGATCCCATCTATTATATTTGATGATAAATTAAATTGCCTTTCAATCTGGCATTTATGTGTTTCATTTCTAATAACTGTTAAATGACACAACACAACTGTTCCACAAATCGTATCACCTAGAAACTGTTTTGGATACAAAGGAAGGAAAATATATAAAAGAACATGTATCAGCAAATCAACATTCTTGCGGCTGGCTGTATTTTTTAAGCGATTAAGGCAGGTATTTGACTAGGTAATAGCAGTGTGGGGAGGTCAGGCAGGCTGTATCTGTGCTCATTAAGGGTCCCCAAGAAAACGCTGAGTCGTGTGGCCAGCAGAAGCCCTTCATTGTTGACCAGTCACTTCTCTTCCTCCCAGTTAGGACCTGCAGGTTGAGCTCTAACCCCGAAAAGCAGACGGGAAGTTCTGGCTTTTTCATTAGAGAGAAACAAAAGAAAGCAGGTGCTTCTGATCTGGAGATGACCGAATGGAAATGATAGATGAGAAAAAGAAAAACAAATTGGCCAACATCAAATTTAGGCAGGGTAAAATACTTTTTGTGTGTGTGTGTGTGTGTGTGTGTGTGTGTGCCTGTGTGTATATGAGGCATAAAAAGAGAGAGACAGACAGAGAGAGAGAGAAAGTGAGAGAGAGAGAGAGAGGGAGAGAGAGAGAGAGAGAGAGAGAGAGAGAGATGGGTACTTTAAACCTCAGAAAAGACTTCTTATTCATTGAACAGGGAGGCAATTGCCCTTGTGTGTTCAAAGTGTATGTTGGGGGCTCTGAAATACACAAATGTTTTTGAGAGCGAGAAATAATTGAGTGTGAGTTAATTCTTATCAAAGCCTGTTGGAGTGCAACTAATCGACTGAGGGGAGATGCCTCAAAGAGCTGTTGCCTTCAATTCATTTTGTCTATTCAGATGAGAAAATATTTAGTTTTCAATTAAGTAAATCACTATTATTTGTTCCACCGCAGCAGCAGATAAATTGAAGTGATTACAAACGGACTTAAAATGCACAGAGGGCTCTTCCAGGCCAAATAAAAGAAGAGTATTTGATGTGAGAGTGGCATGTAATGGGCACAGACCCACAGAATGGTCTATACAGTCTCAACTCCAAACTGTCGATTCACAAAAAGAGCATGCAGTGATCCTGACAGTGCATCATAACACTTATCCATAGGACATTCATTGCAAAAAAAACATATGTAAATATCATCTCCATAATCCCATATCTTCTGTATCCATCTTTTCTAATCATCTTTATCTAATGTTTGTGGATTTTTCTTCGTGTGGTTGTTCCAGGACTGTCGAAGGTCAGGCATCAGAGTGGAAATGGACTTCTTGTCAGCTTGGATTGTCCTCTCCTCTGCAGCACTCTTGTTCTCTCGGCTCTGGGGTAAGAGAATCAGATGTCACACAATGGAGCTCTCATTACAACAGCTGCGGCCTTCTGAGTCACGTCCGTGTTCACTCCATTCAGCTGAGCAGTGGGCACCTTGACTTTGTTGAAGACTTCATCAGATTTTCTGTGTAACACAATGGCTGTGTTTACTTGCACAGAGAATTCTGTTCTCGCCCGTCTGCTCAAATAAACTGGGTTTTAAATTGACGCATGTAAACATCATAACTCAGTTAGACTAACCTGGTTAATCTCATACTCTGATTATGAGAAACCCAGTTAAAATGACTGTCTTATTCCAGTATTAAATGGATTACTATGGCATGAAAATATCGTTCTCTTTTCACTTTTGGTTTTTGCTGCCTGCACAACTCAGACTTGCATAGCGGCTACATTTTGATGTCAACAAAATCCATGTTGGTGAGCAGTATTTACCATTACTATCACCATTGGGATCACCCTTCCCTTCCCCTGTATTAGAAGTAACCGCTTGCTCAGTCAAAGAGGGGAAGCAGCAGCTGCATCTTATTAACACTGTTTTGCTGTGGAACTATTCTACCTGTGGACTGGACACCTCAGGTGGAAAGGAATATTCTGTTAACTTGTTTATTCATGGGAACAGGGAGACTCAATGTCAGGATATCAGATGTTCATGGAAACAGCCTGAATAATACCTTACCCTATAAGACTATAGTATGGCCAATAGTCAGGTCACTCCACGCCTGTAAACGTAGCTAGTGTTGCTTGCTGCTTTAACTCAAGGTAACTCTTGGCACCATGAATGGCATGGTGATGTGTTCATGTTACCCTTGACAGTTTTCACAAGCTGATCATGTCCCTTTCTCCCCGTTCATCTCTGGCATTGAATAGTCTGTACAAAAAAAGAAATAATATTGACACAATTCCACTTCTGCCACTGGCTGTTGTGTGCAGGGTTTTATTATTATTGTTATTATTATTATTATAATTTTGGAAATAGCAAGATTTTACCTAAAGAGCTGTTGTGAAAATAAGTTATTGTATGACTTGGCTAAGGAATGTGTCACTGTCATGCAAAATATAAAATCATGTATCGTTATTTAAAAGATATATATATGTCAGGTCAAATTGCAGAGGAAAACAAATAATTACATAGCATGTTATATAAAATCACCATAATTTATGATTACAATGGTCATTTTAAACCAAGCTAACTTGTTAACTGTTAACTGTTTATCAGAAACATTTTGTCACTTCCATATGTTAATATGTGCTACTACCTTATTACAGGAGAAGGCGGCTTAGCTCTAAATAGACATTTTCTTCAATAGACTCTCACCTTTGAGGTGGTAAATACCGTAAGTGGGCACACTACCAACCTCTACATAATCACTTGCGCTTCAAACACAGGGCCGACGGATGCAGAAAGAATAGTACAGAACAGCTGGAGCAGCAAGTTGGCGATTTCTTGGGATAAACCCCTGTCATTATCCAATCAAAGGTGTACAACCTCTGTAGAATAAGCAATGGAGATCAATATGTCAGTCAATCAATCCATTCAGTTAGCCCCACCTCAAGAAATTAAGAGATGAAAATTCAATTTGGCCCCTACAGTATTACTATACAGTTTCTATTACTAGAGTATTATTTACCATAGTAGTACTTCAACAGCCATTGTAGATCACTGTTGAGTATTCATTTATGTAAACTGTATGCAAATGTGCCTCTGTGTTTGGTTGTTTGCATGCATCCTCTATAATGGCCAATCTTGCCCTTCATATTTGACGTGAGGTGACTGGTTCAGCCTTGATCTGAGAGCTCTGCCTCTCACTCATGTTGTCAGGCGCAACAGAGCATGCACTTCACAAACAACTTGGTCATTGCTTCAATGAAGGTCAAGATTCAAGCAGCCTAGCGGAATCAGGCTAGCTTGTCTCTGTGGGGCATTTTTTAAACGAGATTCACGCTTAGATATTAGGCGCTAATTAGCCTAAGCAGTTGCATTTGGCTCCTTGGATTGAATTTATCCACAAACCCCTATGTATAATTATCCGATAATCCTGGCCCCAGCCTTAGAAGCTCATGGGTGGTCTGCTCTAAGGTTACCTTCCTGCTACAAGTGCAGCATACCACAGCGTGTCACCTCAGAGCCTGGTTGAAGGATGACCAACTCCACCTATGACAAACAAGGGGGATTAAAGTGATAATCATTACTCTCCCCTGGAGGAATTAGCTGGTGGGACATCGACAGTGAAGAAAAACCGCAGGTGAAACAGGTCTCAGATGCCCCGTTCTTCTCTCCTCCCCCCTTTCCCTATCTGCATGGCCGAGGGGGGATTTAATTCACAGTAATTACTTTATTGACTCATTTGCAGGGCCGTATCACTCCAGTTTCCCATCAATAAAACATATGCCAGGATGAATAATGTGGCCAGACACAATGGGGTTCCTTCTCAGACAAAAGACCATGAGACTGCCTCCCTGTGGTGTATGTTTATGTCGTCCTCCCTGCCCTCTTTGCTCTCCTCCTCTCATTTCCTTTAAACCACTTACTCCTCCGTACTCACTCCCTGTTCTTCTCCCCCCTTTAACAAAAATCCCACCAATTCCCCTTTTCTGCTATTCCATTCCACCCCTCCTGCTCCTTCCACCATCCTTTCCTTTCCTCCTCCTTCCTTTCTCATCTCCAGGAGTGGAGGCGCAGCAGGCCTTTAGGACCGAGCCCAGGAACCTCACTCTGCGCATGGGGGCCACAGCTGTGTTAAGGTGTGAGGTGCTGCGGGCCTCGGGGGCCGTACAGTGGGTGAAAGATGGCCTCCTCCTGGGACCCCAGAGGAGCCTGCCGGGCTTCCCACGCTACAGCATGATCGGAAGCCCCAAGAGAGGTAAACAAGGATACTTAGAGGAGCCTTTCACAGTGATGAGTATTGGGAATGAGGTGTCGGGCCTCTTGGGCTTTGCTGGACCTATTCAAGCTAAATTGATGAACTTTATGCAATAACAAGCCCAGAGGACAGACACCAGAATGACTCTTCATAACTAGTAAGCTGCCTAACTCTGTTAACCCAAGAGCATGATGGCAAATGTACTTCTTGACACAAATAAGATAACATAATAAGATGCTATCAGTATTAGATTTCTCTTGATTTTTCTCATTTTTATTGTTACATATGTTGTAGATCGCATGGTGTTAATTTTGGAGTGCTGCTGTCAGCTCAGGTAACATACAGAAACAGCACATATTGATGTACTCTAAAGTAAATGAGTTTATGTTGTTGCTATGGCTTCAAAGTGCTGTAATAAACAAACACAGAGATCTCAGGGACCTTATGGCACACTGGCTCTCTACACAGGGACCATCTGGGACTGAGGAGGTGACGTGATTGTCAACAGCCTCTCAAACATCCCCCTCACTGTCACTCACATGTGGAGAAAAAAAGAAAATTAAAACCTCAGATTGTCAGTGCATCAGTGAAATGTTGCAGGGAATAAAGTGTGTTGCAGTATCTGCACCACAGTCTATAAAAAGTAATTGCCAATTAGAAGGCAATCCTGAGTAAGAGAAGAGCATCTGTTCCTGATCAGCCGGCAACGAGACAAGCCGCATGTCACTGTTCCACAGAGTGGGAGCTTGCATACAGACGGCCACTGACACACAAACATTGACAGACACAGATGCCAGTGCACACACTGTCCATGCTTATTCATGCCTGTAGTGTACATACACACAGACAAACATATAAAACACAAAAACAGTTGCCAGCTGATTAGTTGCCAATCAGCCAATCAAGTATGACAGCAAGTACAGTGTTAGAAAAAAGTTGGAAATTGTCCAGACAATGACATAGGCAACACATACACATGTACACAAGGTCTCACAAACTGGTAAACACTCAAACATAAACTCATAAATAGAACATCCATCAACACAGGAGCACATTACCAGGAAAAGAAAATGCAGCGGATACTTAGGCCCGCAGACAAATGTATGCAATCACTTTACACAGCACAGTAAGGGCAAAATCACTTCAAGATGACACTTGACTGCACTTGATACCCTTCCAGTTTTCACTGATTGTCACCATCAGTGATGTTTATTGATACTTAAAAAAGCCTGAAATTACACATTCACACAGACCGGCGGTGATTTCAACATAGACTTACTGTAGCTGTAACACCCTCAGTTTCTCTAACTGCAGTAAGAGTGTAAATGTGCATAGACATGACTTTGTGTGCAGCTATGCAGATTTTACACACACACACACACACACACACACAAGCACACACAGATACAAATTATTTTAGATACTAAAGCACAAATGTAAGTGTATGTAAGTGTAAGTATGTTCACATGACATGGGAGCAATTGGAAAACAATCCTCCAACTTGTAAAACAAGCACAGATCCTGTACAGACCCACGGCGTGTGTTCAATTCTATGCACTGAAGCACTGTGACACAGTTAAATTAGCAAATTACACTAACGTTACTTAAATACCACAACATTAAAGGCACCTACCATTTAAGTCTGTATGGCAGCGAAGACGAGTTACTGTCTGCAAATCCCCGTTACTGACTGTGGAATGTGAAGTTTCACTTTTGTTTTCACACCACCACCTGTGTGGATTGAGTTCAATGCTGCTGGTCTGCTGTCTGTACATCTCCAAATTACAGACATGACGTGATGCGCATGTCAGGCGCATTAGAGATCGATTTAGATTTCTACTGACCAACTTTTGATTTTGTGCATTTTGTGCCTCTGTATGGGAAACACTGCATCTCACAGTCAAAAACGCCCTCTAGAGACCATCTGACGAAGCACATCATCTCACTAAGCGTTACCTGACTGACTGACTGACCTGAATTTGCCTCGTGATGCCCGTGATGCCCCTGGGAAAACACCATGTCAACTTCAAAATCATACATAGAACTTGAACATTTGGGTTTATGACGTGGCCTTGATTTGATCTACCTATGAATTCTCAACACAGAAATGTTGAAACAACAAATTAAAACATGGCATCAATTTATGCAATCAACTGCAAGGAATGAAAGATGTTTTAAAATAATAACATAAAACTTTATTAAGTAAATCATTTTCAGACTTGAACAATATCATGAGACATCATAATGAATAATTGCTGGGATTTCTTGCTGACATTGCAATGTTTTTGTAAATATTTTATTTTCAGGTTTTAAATGTTTAATAAAGACACAAGGTACAAAACCAAGAAGAAGTAGAGGCAAAAAAGCAAATTAGCATGGACCCAGTAAATACCAGTTCAGTTTGTTAATACTCCAGTCTCAGTAGATGCATATATAGTTCTCATCTATATATTATAGAAATGGTCCCTTCAGAAACCTGTTTTGTGATTTGGGCTTATTGAAACCTATTCTTTCCATCTGAATAACAAATATCATTTCATCTAGTCATCTTCGAAAACAAGGTGGATTTGAAAATCTCCAGTCTTTAAGAATCAGTTTATTGGCTGCAAACATGCCCAACATCTACTGCAATTGTTCATTATAAGATTAATTGAAAGGTAATGGTGGTTTCTGAGCATCTAAAAATGGCAAAGTTCTGGTCAGTCACTTTTGGAAGCTGTGAAAAAACATTCAAATATTCTTGACCAGAAAGTGTGTAATACAGGACAGAGCCAGAAAAAGATGTGATAAAGACCTTGCAGCTGCCTGATGTGTGAAAACTGTTTAGCTTGGTTTTTGAATAGTGAAGGCTGTGTAGTAGGCTACCTTATATTAAATCAGGTTGTACCTGGTATTTATAGAGCAGCACTGAATACATGACAATGCAAACCAATCTGAGATGGTTGGCGGTTACAGAGACAGTAAAAAGATTAACAAATTGGGAAACCAGGTTGTTGGAGTCAGGAGGGAGCAGGGGGAGCTCGTACAATGAATGGCTCTTTGGCGTAGTCTTAAATTGTGAAATGTTTCCTCTAACATAATGCCTGATTCGCAGATAACAAAACAATTTTGAGGCAAATCATATTTGGTACTCAGCTAACAGAATGATGCAAATTGGTTGTCTATGTCAGGATCACCAATAGACGCTACTCAGCTTCCCTCCAAACTGCAAACCCTCGATCTATCTGTGTAGGCATAAATGATTGGGTACTGACATTGCAATGTTATCCATAAATAATAAAGTTGAAATCTAAGAGGACAGTAATTGTTTAGTGGGAAAAAATCTGAGAATGATTGTCCCATTTGTCCATATAGCAAAGACTGCAGGAACACTCTGTCATGCTGTTACAGTAAGTTCAAGCAAATTCAAATATGAAAACTGTCACACAAAAAAAATGTGGCATAAATTTAGTTCTTGCAATGAAAACAAAGATGTTAACAATGATTTTCATGTTTTTGTTCAATTAATATAGATGTAGTCCAAACAAATACTGACAAAAAACACCATTCTGTCGTTAGAGGATACTACATGAAAAAGGCGTATCATAATTAATTACTTTGAACTTATAGTATTATTAGGTATTATTGATTTTTTTCCTAATTGTTATAATGAACTGTAATTAGATTAGGGTAGATTGTGACAAAATGCCTCTTTGGCTTTGAGGCCAATATACACATTCTCACTTGGGAGAAGATGGAATATATTTTGCCACAGACAGACATAACGGCTATTTAGACATATCCAAAATTGTTGAAGGCTGTAGCTGAAATAAACACAGAGTAATGGACAAATGAGCAAAAAGTGTTGCAACCCTCCGCCATCTCCCCTACCATAAATATACACTCTCTGCAACTTGATTGCAAGGGGAAAATGATTAATAACTTCAATGTCTCTCTCTCTCTGCACTCAATGATAACTTAGATGTGAAAATTGCTTCTGGTTGGTGTTAATTATGTTGCCAGCTTACTTGACACATACATTTTTAGGCCTGGGTGGTTGTCAGACCAAGATACTATTTTGCACATGTTAGTAGGCTGTGAGCCAGAGAATCAGAGCTGGAAAACCAACCCTGAACATCATCTAATCCCCACAAGTTATGGCAATGCATCAAACAAATCAAGCCCTGTTGGCATGCCAGACTATCAGGAGAGAGATACAGAGAGAAGGACTCGGCCTGGCATCAATTAATAGACAGTTTATTCAGTCAATGTTTTGAATCTGGGATTGAATTTCATTTACCATACTGGAAATTCATTCTGAAACAAAAATGTCTCTGCTATGAATATACACAACCACTTGCATGTCAATGCAAATGCCTGCAGCAGGAGGTTCTCAGCAACTGAGATGTTTCCATTCTACAGAAATAGTCTATTCAGAATCAAATACCCTGACAAAAGTCAACAGTCTGTTCGAGAATAGTGTTTTCAGTTTATGGAGATTTTCAATCTGACCATAAAGCAATATCATGGGCTACTGCAGAGTTCCAAGTATTGAATAGCTCACTACAAAGCATATCATTATAACAATTAGACAAATGCCAGACTTTCATTGTACAAACTGCTATTGTTAATTTCCCCATATTTCACAAGTTGAAAATTGCCTATAGCTCAGCCACTCTAAAATCAACACAAAAGAATTAGGGCGTACAGCAGGTACTTATGGATATACATACAATAGATCTGAACAAAGAATGTTATTTTCAGAGGAGTGTGAACAAGAGAAATAAATGGACCCATCCTCGTTGTAATTACTTATTTATTGTGCAAGTCCTCACAATCACAAGATAATGTGTCATTATAACAAGAATAAATCTCCCCATCTCTCTTCCAGGACAATACCATCTCCAGATTGAAAGGGCCGAACTGGAAGATGACGCCCCTTATGAATGTCAAGTGGGCCAATCCGAGAGCAGTCGGGCAATCATTTCCAATATAGCCTGGATCAATGTGCAGAGTGAGTAAAACCATGGGGTTGGAATGTGGGGGTTATGAGCGTTTATTTTATGGCAGACCATGAAAATAATGTATGTATGTACAAAGGCACAGTGAACATCCTCAGCACCCCAGAAAGATACAAGACCTCCTGACCTGTAATCTGCATATAAAGAGCTGTTAAATATTCATTTATATTGATAAAGAGCTTTAATCCGGTAAAGATAAGGCAGTTACTGTTGAAGCAGTGCATACTTGAAGTTAGAGAGAGACATTTTAATTCAATGTGTCCTTGATACAATATAATTCAATAAGATTCACTGCAGTTTCTATTAAGTGCAGTTCATTGTTGCTTTGAAGGTGTATGCTGCGAACACTGCAACAAACACAGTCGTCGTCACATTGCCACAAAAGCGAAAAACGAGAAGCGAAAAAAAGAAAAACGTAGATTTTTCGACTTGACTTCTCAACCAATATTTATTTCTTGAATAGGAAAGCACTATGCCATCCCTACATGTCCCAATAGGTCTATGGCTTTAACCAGCAGCTGCACAGTACATAGTTTCAGTAGAGCCTCCTTTCCCTGGCAGCCTCGGGGTGATCCGTGTCTCTCCCTTGCACAGGAATAAATTATAACAGAAGTGATTGAAAAGTTCCTACTCAGACATACGCTGGTATAGATGTAATTGTGCGACTACACCAGACCACCTGTTGTCACTTTATAACAAACAGCGTCTCTCTCTCTCTCTCTCTCTGTCTGTGTCTCCCTCTCTCTCTCTCTGCCGTGCTCTCTCGCTCTCTCTTCCTATCCCTCTTGCTTGTGGGAGCTAGCCCATATGTGGTGAGGAGAGGACTCTAAAAGAACCTTTCTTCTCGAGGCACAGTTCATTTACTTACATCCCCCTCCCCATTCTCTCCGTCGCACGATTTCTCCCTCCCTCTCTCTCTCTCTCTCTCTCCCTCTCTCTCGCTCTCTCTTTCATGCTTTCTCTTTGGTGACCATGGAGAGTCTATTTGCTGGGGGGTTGAGGGGTGGGGTGTGTGTATGTGTGTGTGTGTGTGTGGTGGTGGTGGTGGTGGTGGGGGGGTGTTGCCGTGGCGATTCTAGCGGCTTCACACTCCTCTGGGAAGAAAGCAGGTTTTTCTGACATCAATGGGGCGGTGGGAGGGATGGTGGGTGGTATGGGATAGGGAGAGGCACAGACCCAGCAGTCTCATGTCCTACAGCAGGCCTACACCTGCAGCCACAGCAGGCCTCACTCCCACATTTATTACCACTGAGAGGCCTATTGTATGTGCGCCCCAAATTCACAAAGTCCAGAGAATGCTTTTGGGTGAGTCGAAAAGGTCAAAAATGTGTGGGAAATATGTGTGTTGCATCTGGTTTTTGGTGGTGGTCGTACTTACCGTGACCGATACCTACTGCTGTCCTGTGTTCCCGACATGCTCAGATCTGAAAGCCCTCCGCACTTCTCAGCTGGTGTGTTTGTCCTGCGTCCTGGGAGTAGTTTCCAGCTGCTGGCCATTCAGGATGGACAGTTGCAGCTGTACTGTGACAGGAGGCGAAGAGTGAAGAGACTGACGTTAGAAGTTTACTGCAGCCTTGGTCCTAAAGGGTCATTTGTTCCACCCCACCAACTCCACTGATTCAAATACGTGACTAATCTGGGGCTTGATAATGAGCTGATGAATTCAATCTCTTGTTAGTGCTGAACTGGGACTGGAAACTGTGCATCCTTTTGAAGAGCACTATCTCTGATGAGTTCCCCACAGACTTCTCCATCACTGAACTACAGCTCCCAAGGCCCCACACCCCTGACCAGTCAACCATGGCCACATCCCATCAAGCCTTGCATCAAATCAAAACACTATAAACTCTTTATGAGGAGATAGAGTGGGGGAGAGGGGGAATGTGAAAACAAAACAGAGAGTGCTGGTCATCTAATTGGATTCCTGGGTCAGAGGGAGCGGTATCATGACTGGCTAATTCAAGATGGATCACCGCAGGCAGTAAATAGCGGAGATGGAGGCAAAAATGTCAATAAGCCCCGTCCACGGGCTTACAAAGAGATGTTTTCAAGACATTTCTATCGGTGCAACATAACTCCTGTGTGTTTTTGCCTTCCTGTGGAGCTTAGATAGGGGATTACTGCAATAGGCAGATCAAGTGGCAGAGGGTAATCCATGACAATAACAACCTCAGCCCCCCCTCCCCCTTACCCATCCTCCTGCTAAAACTTACCCCGCACTGTGCCCGTCACATACCTGACACATCCTCTGTCTCGGTTTATACCATTAGCTTTAGCATTTAATCCTATTAATGAACAACTCTCTCTCGCTGAACTGCATGCCTGTACAGATGCCTCCTGCAAATGCTCAAAACACTGTTATTTGATGTGTCCTGGTTTTAGACTGTTACTCATTCAGTTGCCATGGCTGGGTCTCATGGAGATGTGTATGTCTGTGTGTGTGTGTGTGTGTGTGTGTGTGTGTGTGTGTGTGTGTGTAAGCTTATTATCAGTGTTGGTTGGAGGTTAAAGGACATTTTAGGAGCCAGTGCTATGGTGAGGTTTTTGCGGTAGCTAATGAGTTTAGCACTTGAAGAGTATATAATGAGCCTTCATTTTATGATTCCCTGTTATGAATAATGGAACAACTTATAAACGGAAGGACAAGCAACATAGAACATGGTGACTTTATTCATCTTTGTTCATGAAAACGTTTTTTTACAGTTGCCCAAGATATAACCCATCAGACGATGGCATGGTGTACACAAAGTAGTGTGAATACTACAGCGCCATGTCTGTGTTAAAGTGGTCTATACAATTAGCAATGCAGGCAGACACTGTAAAGGAACAATTGAAATGTCTTAAATTGTCTTGTTTCTCTGTGCTCCTGTGTGTTTGTGTCCTGTTTGTTTGTGTGTGTGTGTGTGTGTGTGTGTGTGTTACTTGCTGTGTTATGGTTGCTGAGGAAGAGGGATACTGTTAACTATGATTTTAACTGTTATGTAATGGACCCAAAACAAAAGACAAGGGGTGAGACGGCGGGGGCGGGGGGCGGGGGTGGGGGGATGGGTAGAGGGGATTGTGGGGGTTATTTCTGTCCCAGACACCTGCTCCACTTCTTCCTCAGAACAGAGGAGAAACAGACGGAGAGCTGAAAAAGAGGAGGACTGTTTCAGAGGCGTTTATTCCCAGAGAACATGCACCTGAGACCTGCAGTGTATGTGAGAGTCACAGAGAGAGAGAGAGAGAGAGAGAGAGAGAGATGTCCATGTCTTTATGTACATACTGTATGAGCGAGTGAACACATGCTTGTGCGTGTAAATGTGCATGCATGTCTGGTTTGAGCTCATCTGCGATCATCCATGTGTTCCAGGGATAAAACTGATCTGGCTGTCTAGTGTCTGTCTGGTGCTGAGAAGTCTGATGTACTGGTCTCTATAATTTTTCTCTCCATCAATTCGCCATAATCAGCTTCTTAGAGACTGTTTTACCTGCTGGGTCTTCTCCAATATTTTCTAGAGAATCCGCTTGGTATCACATGTTAGACCCTGCATACACTGTAGTCTGTTTTTAGATTTAACTGAGATGAAGGTAGCTTGTCTGCACATTCGCTCATCTGTGTCAGTGTGTTTGTGCGTGCGAATCTGTATGTAGACTCAAGTTTATCTTTGGGTGTTTGTGTGCAAGAGAGAGAGAGACAGTGTGTGCATCTGTATGTGAGTGAGAGAGAGACAGATAGGTGCAAAGAGCTGCTTATGCATATTGATGTGTGTCTGCTAATCTGCTTCTTATCTGCCTTATCCATCCATCCGTCTGTATTTGTCTAATGAATCGAATTTTGCGGCTCACTGTTCCTTGTCTGAACGGCAGGAGCAAGCCTTTGCGTGCCTGTCTATTTTTGTGTTCATATATGTGACTTAATAAGAGAGAGGGAGCAAGAGAGAGAGAGAGAGAGAGAGAGAGAGAGAGAGAGAGAGAGAGAGAGAGAGAGAGAGAGAGAGAAATAGATAAGCAGACAAACAGGCAAGCAGACAAAGAAGGGGGAGAAAGAGTTAATTAAGAGAAGGATGTGTGCACTCTGCTCATTGCCTTGTGTGCATGTCTAGTAAATTGAATAGAATGTGTGTTTTGTTAATGTCCTCATGTGCTATTGTGTCTGTATATATATATATATATATATATATATATATACTGTATATATACATATATATATATAGCCTGTGTGTGTGTGTGTGTGTGTGTGTGTGTGTGTGTGTCTGCGTTCACCCTGACTGGGCTGATTGGGTCACATGGCTTGCCTGAGTGGAAGTGATGGATGCAGGGCTGTAATTCCCAGTCCAAGCTGGAACACACCTTCCCCCGCACTTCCGCAGTTTAACTGCAGTGGTCAAGAAGGATAGCATGGGGAGAGGGGGTGGGCTAGGGCTGCTACAGAGAGATGATGGAGTGAATGAGAGATAAGAAGAGCAGGCGAGCATGAGCGAGCGAGGAAAAAATTAGATACCTGCCCGCCTCGTTTGCGAACATGTCATTTTTCTCATTTTAGGATTTGTTAGGCCGCCAGACGCTCCTCAAGCACAACAAGTGATGCGCCTATGTGAATCGTGGGGGCCTGAGTAGATTGAGAGTGCAGGGGCTGTCAATAGATGCATGGCCCAGTCATCGTCTCAGGGAAGAGGGGGGAAAAAACAAACAAATGCATCTCATTATTGCAGCGCGCGCCTCTGCAGTGCTCTGGGTAACCCATCACGGTCCACACAGATTCAATTGCTTCTTTTAAATCAGTTTGAAGCTGCAGCCACATCTCATCTGTCTCAATAGCAGACTAGAGCCAATAGGCCACTCTGCACACAGCAACAGCTCCTCCTAGTGGTGGGGAGTTGGCCAGAGGAGAGTGGAGAGTGGCTGGCTGGATGGCTGGTTGGTTGAGTTGCTGGTCCGGTTGTGTTTATCCACACATAAGCAGTGGATTAATGTCAGCATTCAGCACTCGATGTCTTCTGCTTGATTATGAGGTGATAAACAAAGATTGCCTCTCTTTACCCTTCCACTCCTCTCTCTCATTCCTCTTGACTCTCCTCTGCAACCTGTCTTACTCTCACTTTTCATTCTTGCCCCATCTCTCTACTTCTCTGTCAAAGTCTTTCATCTCTCTCACACATACTCTTTTCCTTCCTTTACTTTCTAACTCCCTCTTCTGTCTCTGAACTCAGGCAGCCTTTGCAGTTGATCTCTGCTGAAAAAAAACAACCTTAACAGTAACCTTAGTTTCTAATTCTGCAGGCTCACCCACTCACTGAAAGCTGGCACAATATTGAATATGTTCCTTTTGCTCTACTCTATCAAGTTTCTGTAGTGTGTGCATGATTGAACTGATAGTCTTGGTAAAGAGTGGCTCACAGATCTGCTGAAATCTCTTTGATGATTAGTTGGTGACAGATTTCTTAATTCACTGCCAAACAATTTCCTGTCCCTTGTGTTAAAAGCTATTTTTTTCTGGAATTCCTATTTATGGTCAGATAAAAGGATTGTGGAGTAGAACAGTGGAGAAGTGAAGACTGCTTTGATCAGTCCAGAAAGCACATATTTAGCTTGGGGTGATCTGAGAAGAGAAGTGTTTGGTGTTTGCTATGATAGATTAGCAGTGGCTTGGTTTCATCACCATTTCATCTCTGTATTCTCCCCCTGTCCACAATTTGTATTCCAACTCAACAGAACATCAAACCTCACTGTAGTAAATCACTCAAAAGCTGACAGCATGACATCCCAGTCACTCCCAAATGTTATGAGAGCTTATTAACATATCCTTGAATAAACCCATCTAATATCCATCTGTGATAGCACCAACTTCCCAAAACTGTTGTGATGAATATTACTGCTGTGATGAATGTTAACTCTTGAACTTGTGTCACTCATTCAGTACCCCCTTCCAAGCCATACTTTGTAGTGGACATGGCAGCACCTTGGGTGGCAGGGAAGACGTACACAGTCACCTGCATCGCCCCTGATGCGAAACCCACGGCTGAAGTCACACTTTATAAAGGTGAGTCAGCCTTTCAACTGCGGTAAAGTTATCACATTACAGAAGTATGACAGAGCTGGTCATGGTCTGGCCACCATGGGAATAAAACATGGATTGAGAGTTTAAAAATAGTCAACAGTAGTTGATTCGAAGGACTGACAGGTTACAACAAAGGGCAACAGCCTTTCCCATATATTCTGCATTGTGGCATCTCTGTAGATCACACCTTGAATATCTAAACATAAAACAGTGCAGAGGATAAAATGTGAGTTCAGTGAGGATTTCTTATTCCACATTATTCATAATAGCAGAGAGTTAAAAGGAGCAGACTTAGTGTGGGAGGAAATAGCCTGAACATTTGAAATTCCAATTCCACTGTGTTTACAATGCCACATGTACAGTGGATATATCACACATTTCCAGTAGTTTACAATAATAGCCACTATTTTCTGTTTTTGCTTTTTGCTCCCAGTTCACTCTTAGTATACTGTACCTTCCCTAGGGAGAGAGAGAGAGAGAGAGAGAGAGAGAGAGAGAGAGAGAGAGAGAGAGAGAAAGAGAGAGAGAGAGAGAGAACAAAATTGAAATGAGTAGTATATATAAATATACAGACAAACATATAATACTCCAATATTTACCACTGCACAGAAGAATTACACTGATGTTACTTCAGCAATCACTTCTGATGTCACTTCAGCAATGCCATATATATCTATCACTCTCTCTCTCTCATTCTCTCTCATTCTCTCTCTCTCTCTCTCATTCTCATTCTCTCTCTCTCTCTCTCTCTCTCTCTCTACACACATATATATATATATATCACCATGTGTATCATATATATATCACTCTCACTCACTCTTACACACACAGGCACATGCACACATTTACAGACAATATTCCTCCTTTTCTGTGTGTCCTCCCCCCACTGTGTCTTTCAGACGGAGTCGAGCTGACAGGTGCAGAGTCTTTCACCATGTCTGGCTCAAAGGATAAGCTCCTGAACACGCATGCTGAAGTAACGTATGTGTCCGCCCGCCTGCCAGACCCATTCTCCTCACCGACCTGCTCAATCTCTCCAAGTCTGTCTTCGTTTCTTGTATCTCTTGTTTTCACCCCCCTCTTATTTTCTCTTTCTGTCTTAGTGAGTATAATGAATGTCTGCACACACTGAGCTGTTACTTGGCGCCGTGTGAGTGAATTAGCTTTTGTCAAATACACAAAATTACATTTCAGCAGCAAGATAGATCCGATCCTTGCTGGTTCGCCAGGTGCCTATACATTAAACAGGGCCATAGATTAGTTTAATCCTGCCTGTCTCCTCTATTTCAAAGATAATAACCTCTTGTCATATCCAGAGATAACATTGGTACTGAGGTGCTGCAACGCTGTTCAGCTCTATTGCAGAACAGCCAAGGTCTTAAGCAATATTGATGCACCTTCTTCCTATTCACACTGAGCTTACACGCCAGTGGGCCATGTTTGATTGTTACGGTAGACATTGTACTGTAATTTGACATTGAAGACATAACACAGAAAAAGTGAAGTGGGCTGACAATAATTCCAGGTTATTGCTGGTGGTTGTATGTCAGGGACTCGTTAGTGGACCTTACACCACAAAGGGCATTTGTGAAATTACTGCCACGCGGCTCTTGCAAGTGGCCAGACAGGACCGCGATGTGATGTTTTTAGCTTTGGCACTTTGTATTGCCCGATATGAACCTTCCTTTATTTTATTTTATTCCTCTTCTCCCCTTTTCCCTCCACAGGGTCACGACTCTGAGCTCTGACAACGGGAGGCAGCTGGCATGTCATGCCAGGAGCCCCGCCCTCGCCCAGCCTCTGGAGACCACAATGACCATGAGCGTGTACTGTGAGTGTCTCGACCTGTCTGGAACCTGGCAGTCAACACCCCACCCCAACCCCCCCACCCCCCACCCCCGACCCCCCACCACACACACAAACACACACCGACCCAACCTCGGGGAGGCCCAAGGGTATCCAGCCTTGTGTGCTCAGTCTGTGTTAGCAGTCCAAGGAGAAACATTCAACCTGAGGCAAACTCACACCTGCTGTGGAAAAGCAGTGAGTGTGGCTGCCCCCGGGTCACAAGGCTGCCCCTGGAGGACAGAGATTGATACGACAACAGCAGCAGGCCGAGGCTGCTGTCACTTTAAACACATAACACTGCCTACTGCAGTGGCAAGCAGTGGAAATCATACACTAAACCTGGCATAAGATTTGAATAAGTTTAGTTAGATTGCTGTTATTTACAGTCCTAGACACCTCAAGTCTTATTTCCCCGATGTTAAACAAAACACATAAACCAAACATTAGACTAAGTGAGAATGATTATATCAATGAGGCTTCAAGAGCAAGTAGCGGATTATTTTACAATGTAATCATAATGACTAATATGAGAAGTTACAGCAACCACAGTTAATAATAATGGATCATACAAAACAAACCAACTTTCATGATCATCAGCTCAAATTAAATTTAGAATCCACTGAGGCGGGAGCGGAGGGGAATGGGGGGGGGGGGTTCTATTGCTTTATCTTTCATGTTGGTATCACAAACCCTTTGAAGTTATATAACAAGATTATGTGACTGTAGGTAAGTTTACATACATGCTCTCTCTCTCTCTCTCTCTCTCTCTCTCTACATTTGGCCTTGCTGTTTTTCTCTTGTGTGGCAATGCAACAATATGAGCTAGTGTTGCTGAATGCACAAACTGTCTGACACCCCAGCTACTGTTTACCAGTTCTTGCATTTTTTTTTTCTCCAGACTCTGTTGATCAGTTGAAGTAATTGATTGTTTAGGCCTGAGAGTCCGCCCACCTGCTTCTCCTGGGCCTAAATCATGTTGTTGATTAAAGTGGAGCAGGGCTGCTGACACCTTCAGCAGTGAACACAGTCGCTCTCCCTCCAGCTCTGCTGCCACCCCCGTATTATCCACAGGCTGACTAGACACCTTAATGTTGTCTCTATCTATACTCCTCCACATTAGACGCCGCTGCTGCTGTTTTAACCACCACCAATAACTGTGAACACTCCTCCCGTCCTCACTATCTCTCTGCTCTGTATTAAACAACGGGGCTCTGCGCTAAGTGCTAATGTTGCAGAACGTGGGACCACCGCAGCAGTCTTACTCAGCACACCAGCCTATCAAAGCCAGCGCGGTGGCCATTTTCAGCCAGCCAGATTGTTAGCAAGGTGGCAATTTGTCACGCTGGCCCAGGGTCTGCAGCCCGCTCTCTGAAACTGATTGCAGCAATAACAAAGGCCCGTCGTCCCCTAATTTATTTTACTGCGTATATTTTATTCAAGGAGGCTGTAATTTATTCATATTCCATGTTGCCTTATTACTGTTTAAACATCTGTTATTTTGCTTTATGGACTGGATCCAGCTCGCTGCTCCCTTAATACTTAATGCTTTCATCAGATCTAGACCTCTTATCCCACAGTCATGTTGAATGTGCCCAATTTATCGGCCCTGTCTCAACAAATAGGGAAGCTCCCTACTCAATTGCCAAGACTGTTCTCATCTTAGTGCATATTTTTTACTCTTCTCTCCTTTTTATATCCTTTCTATCCTATTGTTGGTCACTCTGTCCCCCTCTTTCCCTGAGTCGCTTCATCACTCCATTTCTCCTCACTCACCTTTTTCTCATCACTTTACCATCACCCTCCTATCAATGTCATTCCCCTTAGTCTTTCACCATTCTCCACCTTTGCAAATCCATTTTGTGTTCCTCTCTTGCTTCCTGGCAGTCCCACCTCAGCCTCCAGTTATTGAGGGTCTGGAGAGAGAGGAAGTCAAAGCAGGGAGAATGCTCAAGTTAGTGTGTGTATCTCAGGGTGGGAACCCCCTAGCCACTCTTCACTGGACCAAGGTAAAGCTGCTGCATCATCAGCTCCAGGAGCTACTCATAACACACCAACAAACTGGGAAAAATGAGCAATAGTAGATCAAGAACTTACAGTGTAACCCATAGCAACTGTACTGTATTGACTGTACCATACAGGAAAATATATATTTTGATTGTCCAGATATATTTTGGATATACTTGATATAGATGTCAACAGCACAGTGGAAGAAAATAATTTCCCAAATATATTTTGAATATACAGTACATCATCTATATGTAGCCTACAAATACACTTTTGTATATTTTGAAATAAATCAAAACATATCCTGAAGTATACAGTATGTGAAATGTGTGTGTGTGTATGTATGTGCATGTGTGTGTCTGTGTGTGTGTGTGTGTGTGTGTGTGTCAGAACGGGGAAGTTCTGTCCACCAGTTGGGAAGAAGACATTGAGGCGCGGAGGTCCAGCAGTGTGCTGTACCTGCAGGTCGCCCCGGAGGACAACCAGGCAGTGCTGCGCTGTGAGAGCGTCAACCTGGTGTCCCTCAAGCCTCTGGCTCTCAGCCGCAAAATCACTGTGCTGTGTGAGTGAAAATAACACTTAACATAGTGCACAGTGCTCAAACACACACACACACACACACACACAAACAGACACAAAGCCCTGGCAGGACTCACAGCTATGGATTATTGAGGATATGGACATGAGGCAGAGGAATATAATTTTGGTCTTAACTCCAATACCAATACTTTTGCTGTCCCAGCACAAATTCTAATGCTAATATTGTTAATGAAACTAATGGTTATTATGGCTGCAGCCCATATTTCCGTCTGCATTAGAATCACGGCATGCTCTTTCATAGCCAGCTAATTTAGCAGAATTGCTTCAATGCACAATCCCGAGGCAGTAAAGGCTACACTTTGTGCGACGATAACGCCAACGGTTAATAGATTATACTTTTCTTCTCTGGATATAAGATGTTTGTTTCAGCAACAATAAAACAAATACAGAATTAATATTCAACAGCTTTGGAGCATTGAGTCTAACAATAGTCTGATTTCCACTACAGAGCCAGATGATGTAAGCCAGATTGTTAAATGCGATTCGATGAATGCACTTATTTTATCTAAATATGTTTTGAATTGGGATTGGCCCTGGCAAAAATCTCTTGCCCATGCTGTGAAAAAGTGGCTGAAATTGCTCCAATGCTCCTCCCTTCCTCACTAAGCCCCCACCAAGCCCTGGTGCCGTACCTCCCAGCCATCCATTCAGGGATGTTGAAAATGAGCTGCTGACTGCCTGTCTGTGCTTTAGGCGCTGGCAGAAGCTGGAGGGCACAGAATGAGTCTCGCTGGTGTGATATGAATATGCCTCTTTTGCCTTACGGTGCCTGCGTCATTTCCACGCTCTTTGTGTGTGGCATGCACGTATGCGCCCCCTTTCTGTGTCTCATGTGGGATACACTCCAATACGCATATGATTTATACACATGACCCCCCCCCCCCTCCCCCATATCTCCCAGCTTAGTCCCCAGCCTTTGTATTCCCCCCAGGGCTTTATGCAGCTGCATCACTTTGCCTGCAGCTATTGTACCCTGTCTCCCCTTGTGGTTGAAACTAAGCAGACTTTAGAAACCATATTGAAAACCTCCAGAGAAGACAAGTTGCCACTCAAAGTGATTTTCCTCCTCACCCCTAATACAACTCTGCTTTTCACATCCAAAAATAGTTGCACTGCCACTGTGATCAGAATAGGTAGCTGTTCCATGTGCTATTCACGGGGCGATATTTTTACTGACTCGTCTTAACATATTTGTGTATGTGTGTGTGTGTATGTGTCAGTTGAGCCAGAAGAGGTGATGGTGTCGGGTTCCTTCGGAGCCATCGAGGGGAAGGAGCTGACTCTGTGCTGCTACACCACCTCCAGTAACCCTCCTGTCCAGATCCGCTGGTGGCTGGGCTTCAGGGAGCTCAACACCACTGTTGTCACCATGGAAGAGGTGGAGCTACGCAGTACACACTCAGCGCCAAGCATAGATCTTTAATTGGACAGGCAATAACATATTCTGTCAAGAGATGATGTACACAATGGGTTACGGCTGCTGATCATGCGTGCATTTTAACTGAATATTGAAAAAGGGCATGCTTTTGCTTTTGTGAACTCAAGGCATGATTTGATGAAGTGCAAAAGCATTGCCCTTCAGTCAAGCTTGCCTTCGGGGTACGAACAACAAAAAACTATTACAATGCTTTCCACTGAATTAAAAGCATCCTTGATATGAAATTTGACCTCATGTGAACCCCTATACATAGATGAAAGAGAACAGCTTGACCATGAGCAGTCTCTGAATAGGCCTGCTGCGGCTTTGCAAATGAATCAGCATCCATTCCAAAATGAGTATTCAGCTGCTCTTCTTCTCTTTTGTGTATGTTAATAAGATCAAAGTGAATAAAAGCTGACACGGAAGATGAGCATTATTAAACAAGCTCTTTATTCATCTGGCAGCAGCATTTTCATTTGATCTTACACAAGGCACTGAGTGTGCCGTGTGTGAGCTTTAATGCATCTGAAACAGTGTGAGGTTAATGAAGACTGACACTCCTGTCCAGTCTCTTTGTTAGAGCCTTCCTGGCTGTGGCTTTTACAGTAATCACCACAATAATAGCCTTAATAACCAGATGTGCTGCATAGGCATGACCACTATAATGCAGGTGCAAAATGCTGCTTTGCTCAATTTATAACAGTGTGCAAAGAGGAACAGTCAGATGAATTTGCTTATTTATTATAGACCATGCACAACATCAATTATTACAGCAGCTAATTTGCCATCTGTGTTCGCCAAGACAATACAGTGTGGGTTGTTTTTCTTCTGTAGATTTTCTTCTCCCTCCTTAGACTGAGTATGCCAGAGCCCAGAGGCTGGCTGTCCCCAGACTGAACTGTCATGTGTGCTTTGTGTCTGCAGGGAGACAACGGTGGGATGACAACCATGTCCAACATGACCCATCGGGTCTCCCGGGAGGAGAACGGGCTGCCGCTCACCTGTGAGGCCTTCAACAAGGGCACACGCTTCTCCAAGACCCAGACCACCAACTTAAATGTCTATTGTGAGTGAGCTTGAGTCTAGTTTCTTGAGACAGTTCTATTTTTAGGAGGTGTAACCACCACGTAACCACCAATTCCAAAAGGAAATTTGTCTTTCACTTGAAGTGATATTTCACTTTGGTACAATATTTTCACATTTTAGCAACCACATCTCCATAGTAGTTCAGGAGCAATCACCTGCCAAGGAGATACTGTCACCTCCAGCATTCAGGGATTTTTCTTTTGCCATCTCTTCATATGAATAGATGCAAAAGTATGACCCTGGGCCTACTTTGCCATGTTTTTGTTAGAAGAAGTTTTTAAGACCACATTTTTAAAATGAAAACTACAGGTCCCTAGACTGGCCAGTATTGCTGGTTGACCTTTGATGGACTCCTATAGAGGTATGTTAACTAAAAATTTGAAAATATTCTACGGAATATCACTCCAACTCTCTTTGATCCCACCGCCTTTATCTCAGATCCTCCTCTGAAGGTATGGCTCGACGTTCCTCCCCAAGAGCTTCCCCTGCGCTCAGGAACCACAGTCCGCCTCCTCTGCTTCTCTAGTGGGGGCAATCCCACTGGGACCCTCACCTGGCTCAAGGTTTGTGTGTGTCTGTGTGTGTGTTTCTGTGTGTGTTTTGTGTCTATTTCTAGATTTGGGTTTACATTTAGAGGGTAACAGCCATTTCACTAGTAATTAAAAAAATAGTACATATAAAGTTCTCTGTATAACTTCTGTTTTAGGATGGAAAGACTGTGCCAGGTGCATTGAGGCAGATGTCCTTTGATAAGGGTGTGTCTCGAGAACTGATCCTGGTCTTGAGCCCCAGTGACAACATGGCTACCTACCGCTGTGATGCCAAAAATGAGGCAAAGAAGGTCATCTCTGCCCAGACCAAGCTCATGGTTCAGTGTGAGTTATACTGGAGCGCTAGCCGAGATATAACACATAAACATAGCCTGACCTTTATTCCAATCTTTAACTACAATATTGGATGAACTGAAAAATGGATTTGATATAAACTCATTCACATAGATTTTCAGCCACTACATTTTATACTCTTGATCTGATATGGGAGTCAAAAAAATATGGTCAGCAAAGTTAGACTTTTCTTGTTTACTCCACTGGTCCTCAGTTCCAGCAGTGAGTGTGAAGATCATAGCCAAACAGAAGGAGCTACGTCGGGGCCAGATCATCAGTCTGGAGTGCCTGTCAGGAAGCAGTAACCCCAAGGCCAACATCTCCTGGAGCTTGGGCTCGCTCAGGTTAGGCCTGGATTTGGCCTGTGGGTAGAGAGGCCCACAGCACAGGGGCCATTGGCACAGACATGATGGGGGCTTTTTCATAAAAAATAAATTAACTGCAAGTCAACATTGAGACTGAGTGATCTTTACCATGCTCGATGGGATGTGTGTCCTAGGCTCAAAGGGGTGGACCAGCCACCCAGGAGGGCAGAGTTTGGCGGCGTGTCGGTCCGCAGTACCATATCCCTGAATCTGGCTTCACAGCACCACAACCAGAGGGTCGTTTGCCAGGCTTACAGCCCTCTGCTAGCTGAGGGGGCCAACACCTTCTACACACTCAATGTGCTGTGTAAGTAAAAGGCTGAAAATGTGCTCTCTCTCTCTCTTTCTCTTTCTTTCTTTCTCTCTCTCTCTCTTTCTTTCGCATATATCTTAATGATACATAATAATAATCCATAATGGCATGGATGTAAGCTACTTTGCTGGTGTGCTTTTGTGCGTAAATGTCCATGTATAGTATGTGTATGCATGTTTGTTGTTTACTGGAAACCTTTGTTGTGATTTGCGGGTCTGTTGAGCTCTGCAGCAGTGTGTCCTAATTGTGCATTTGCTTTGCTGCATGGCCATGTTTGTCTTTGATGCCATTTCACAGGCAGCAGCCAGCCCCTGCTTCAAAGCTTGGTGCTGTGTATGAGCATGAAGGAATGTCACTGTGTGTTTGTGTGGAGCTGCGGTTGGACAACAGTACTGTCATTCGTTGTTTTAATGCCTGTCCCTCTCCCTCTCGCATTGCCTCACTCCCCCGTTGCCTTCGTGTGTGAAGTTGGTTAGATCTGGAATTATTGGTGGGATGTCGACTTTTTACTGGTTTGACTCTCATTAGTGTCTCTCTCTGCTTTCATGCTCAACATGTTTTTTTGTGTGTCTTTGTGTTCTCTCTTGCTGGTTCTTGTCTTTCCGCACGCCTGAGTTTGTATCTGCGCCTGTCCTCGGGTGTTTTTAGTGTAAATCAGAATTCATTCATATCTGTGTACTGTATCTGTATTAGACCCACCAGAGTTCAGCCCAGACCAGCCGAAGCAGGTCCAGGTGGTGGAGGATGACATGGCAACCGTCCCACTGTTGGTCTCAGCTAACCCAGAAGAGGTCTCTTGCATTTGGCTGCACCGCAGGGAGAAGCTGGTCAAAGGTGATCCTGGGCTCTGTGATGGCTCTATAACCGGGTCCTAGTTGAGCTGAGCCAGCAACTAAGCACTCAGCTCTGCCATTCAGGGTCTGAATAAAACATGGCAGGTTAGCCAGCATGGGAGCCTGCCAAATGTGATTCTCATTATGGCTCTAATGTATGCAGTCTAAATGAGGATTGCTGTCTCCCTGAATACAACACAACCATTCCAAACCTGGCTTCTGCTCCACGTCTGTGTCGTCAGGACACTACTGTAGCCGCTTTCTCTCTCTTCATTAACTCCATTACCTCCATCGTAGCCCCCCACCACAAACTTCCTCTATCCCCAATGTGGAAACCCACCTATTAAATTTTGAGTGCTGTGGTACAGAAGGTGTCCCTCACACAGCCTATTGTTGGCTTAATGTGGGAATCCTGCCAGGCCAATCAATAATGCAGGATTAGATGTCACTTAGAGACCAGTGGCCAGAGGACATGCGGTTGATGAGCGTGTAATGAATACTTAATTTACCATTTGTGTGTGTGTGTGTGTGTGTGTGCGTGCGTGTGTTTGTATGTTTGTAAAGAGAGGAATCCACGCTACTACTGGTCAGAGGATTCCTCATTGGAGATCAAGAATGTGACAAGAAAAGACGCCGGGGTTTACAATGTACAGTGTACGAATGACGAGGGTGTCAACCACACCTCCATCACCCTGGACGTCCAGTGTAAGTACCTATACACAGCGAATGGACAAGAGCAGACCCCTACACACTCGCACCCATATGCATGTCCCCAGTTTGCCAAGTTGCCAGTGTCCTCAACTCAACTTATATGCTGTGCTGGAGCCAATGTCCTATTTGTTAGAAATAGAGAAATGTTCCATTTGCTGATGAAAACAAAAGAGGAAAAACTAATATTTTAAATATTTGAAGGACATTCACATATGCAAGGTTTTCCTGATGGGCATAGAAAACTTGTCTTTCACATACAAAATTGTGCCAGAATTAATCTGAAATGGAAACTGAATGCCCTTCAGCTGTAGCCTACTTACAGAGTTTCAGGTCTAAAATAATGTCATGACCAAAACACAAGATTGAGACAAATTCAGTCAACAGCAGTGACTCATTCTGTCCCAGTAAGATTATCTGCTAGAACCCTTGACCCAGAGCAGAGAAAGACCAGTACAGGACTGGATCCTCAGCTGTGAGAAATGGCCTTCTGTAACAGAATACAGTGAGCTTTGTTAGTTAAACAGCCCCATAGCACTAAGTGCCAATAATATATCTGTGGGGGGTAAATGGTTGTTGACCAGTACGAATGACTGAATGATTACTTGACCTAAAGAGCACATACCGTAATTCTCCTAAGCACTGGCTTACATTGCTCTTTACCCTCCCACAACTGCCCGACATGATGATGATCGTATGTTGTTTTAAACAAACATTGCTGCTCTCTGCACCAACATAAGACTACAGTTTGTTTTGGTTTGACTGGCTGGATTTTCCTTTTCCATGTACATGCTGTGTCATGTTTGTTACCTATCATACAGGTAGATTGGTTTGCATTCATTATTAGTGGCACCAGCACCATCATCTGAAGTTTTCCCCAAGTCTTGTTTAATTACAAGTGTTTTGACGGTTTGTTCACAATTATCTTTGCAAGCTTGTTTAATAGTTTAATTACAGCAATTTCTAGATTGGCCTAAGGACCTCAAGGCAAGGAGCCATCACACATGCCTGAGGAAAAATATAGAAAATTAACTTATATAGCCATAGATATATGGTACTTTTTAAATCTATTTTATTTTCTCCTGCCCACAATCCACCCACAATAATTCATTATTTTTCCTGAACCTAACCTGCCCGATCCACGGGTATACTCAATACTTGTGACCTGTGGCTCACAAGTCATCACTAGTCTCCATTAAATAATAATAATAATTCCTTTTACTGCAGAGATAGAGCAGGGTTTTGCTTGTTAATTGTCCATTTTTGCTATAATAGGCTTTGAATCTGTAGGCCTGTAACAGCAGGTTTATGAACATGTCCATGGCTGCTAAGTCCAAAAAGTGAAAACAGTATGCTCAACTCCCAGAGAAGAATTCACTCGGTGCTCAGTTCAAAACATCACAACTTGAAAGGGGAAACCTTTCTCATTGACTAATGTTTAACAATTTATTTGGGCAGTATCAACGGACATTTCGGCCTTCATCTAAAGCCATATAAAGCCTTCATCAGCATGTAAACTATAAAACATACAAATCACATGAGTTCATATACATGTGACCGGGCCCAATAGAAATAGGAAATTGTCCTGTACCACCTATGGCCTAGGACGTACAGACCCAGCCAAATACTTGGGCCTTACCACAATGTTAGATTTAAAAGGTTAGAGACAGAGCGGGAGACGTGCATTCGGTACACATAAAATATTTATTTAATTTGCTGTAGGAAAAGAGAAAAACTGCTGCAAAGAAACTAAAAGGAACAGGTTAGTCCGACAATAATCTCTTTATTACAAATCATAAATATGGATAAAATATTTGACTAGCCTAATGCAGGTTGTAACAGCAGAGAGCAATAATTTAGAAAAGCCACCACTAGGGGGCAGAGTGAGACAAGGGCACGTACTGCAGGGAGATACTACAACCCCAATAACGACACACCACGTGCACAATACACACTAGGATACAGCAGATCCAATGAACGCTAGGTGAAGAGGGTTAACTGCAAACTTTAAAGCTCACCATACCAAAAGCTTACCACACCGCATGCAGTGAACACACTTTAGGACCCAGTCTACTTCCCGCAGCACGGTCCCTCTGCTCAAAAGAAAGAAAGATACAAATGCAAGGTCTAGTACACGATGAAATAGTTGGTTCATGGACAAGCTTATTTTTAACAATACGGCGTCTTCAACAATATAAAATTCCAGCACAAAAGCAGGAATGGTCTCATACACAATATAAAAACATATAATGTCCAATGCTCTTCAGATAAAACAGTTCAAATAAAACAATCAAATAAGTTGCTGGACAAAGTCACATTAAGCAAAACAACACTAGGCAAAACAGCAGCCTGACATGGAATCCTAAGGGAAAAGAATGCAGGTGTCAATCCTCTATACTGGAGGGATGATGTTCATACATTACCTCGGAGGGATTAACCCTCCTACTCTTACCACTACCAATAGGTACCTGCATGGAGCGTAGGATATGCTTGGTGTAACACCGGAAAGGGTGACTGGCCTATCGCTGCCTGGAACGTCTGTCAAAGGCCTACAGCACGGGACCAGTCTGAATCCTCACCATATAGGAACACACCTACAGTATTGAACATGTGCATATTGGTAACACATTCTTATATGAATGTTGTGGAGGGGCAGGTATAATAAACTCACCGCCTACCTCATAACCACTGGGCTACAGCACAGGCCACACAGGAATCACCGAGGGACAAAGCCACCCTAAAATCTGAATCACCAAAACAATATAAGACTATGAACTACATACTACAATTTCTCAATCTCAATCTTAGTCTTGCATTACCTGCATCAACTGTATTGCAGAGGAAGGAGAAGTACCCTACACACCAAACTTTTGTCAGGCTCAAACAAAGGAAGGCTAGCTGACACACCTGTCCTTATGAGGAGAATGGACTGCTAATCAGTTCCAATGGCCCGCCTACTAAAGGCGGTGTCCTCTACCTAAGGTAGCAGGCATCACATACAGGTGACAGGCAGTCATGTGACTAATCATTTAGCAATGTACATGGGGTTTCCTACATAACAATGACATTTCAACAACAAAATACTGTAAAATGTTAAAAATACTGTAATATATATATATATATATTTTAAGACAATATAAGGCAGAGCTTTTAATGGATGACCATACTAAAATCACTAAGCGGCTCTCTATAGGCTGTTGACATACTGCCCAAATAAATTGTTAAAGATTAGTCAATGTAGTCAATGAAAGTGCTGGTTTTCCTTTTCAAGTCAAAGCTGTTAAGTATTAGAACTATCAGTGTATACACACACACACACACACACACACACACACACACACACACACACACACACACAAACATACACTTTCAGCCACAACCCAGTGAACCTGCTTCATTCATTAGCCCCACATGCAAGGCCCTCCACCTCTACAGCTGCCCCAGGCCCAGCCTCAAGCCCCAGGCCCTCTGCCCCCACTAGTAATGATTTAATAATAGCAGTGTTGAAAATGTAGGTCTGACTGTTCCACCAAAGCCCACAGTACAAGCCTAATGGATACCGCTGTCCTGATCTGATTGGACTTGACAGTTGTAGATATTCATTATGTATGGAGGATTGTAATAGCTTTTATGGGTGGCGGTGTAACCCACTTAACAATGTCGTTCATGGTTAACAGGCAGACGCGGGTGGATCCCACCAACCCAGAGGTCTGTGAGAGGACTTGTATGTCTCTCTGGTGTTTCCCGCCGCTGTTCTGTGTGTGTGAACATAGGTTTAGACAAGCAGGCACTAATGGCCTTATTGTTGTAAGTACATCACACCCACGGGAAGAATAAAAAGCCTCTGAGCTGGAGAGGGATGAAGACAAGTAGAGGAGCCATGCAGCCAGGACATATATGATGAGGAGATGGGACAGAGGGATGGATGGATGGATGGATGGATGGATGGAAAGAAGAATCAAGTTAGGGAGAGGTGACCAGCCAGTCTGCCTTAGTTAGAATGGACAAGTGCTGTCAGTGGAGGGCATTCTGGGTCATATGACTCATTCTCGGCTTGGTTAGAAAAGCATCCGTACTGCTCCAACATATCGAGAGGTTAATGGCTTTGTATTTCCAATACAGAGGCCAATTAGGATGGGGTTATGAACAAGTTGAAAGGCAAAGGAGTGGATGAGTAATTATAGCAATGCGGTCTGCCTGTGTAATGGGTTGGCAAATGGTTCGCCCCGGGTTGGCATGTTAACCTTTCTGCCTTACCTTAACCCGGTCTCTTTGTTTCTCCCAGATGCCCCCAGTGTGAAAGCTGAGAAAGACCGCGTGCATGTGAACTTGGGGGAAACAGCAGACCTGATATGTGTGGCAGACGCCAATCCCATTACATCTGGCATGTTCTCCTGGAAATGGCTGGTGAGAGCTGCATACATAGACACACACACACACGCACACACACATACACAGAAACACGATCAGCCCCTGAATTGTATTTCCTTTATCTGGCTTTCTTTCTATTATTTTATCCGTTCTTACCGTTTATCACTCGCCCTTCTAAATGCACAGATGCACCATATTTCACTGGCTCTAACTATCCCTCCACCCCACCTCTCCCTGTTCCACACTCGGCCCAAATCCAGAAAAATAGCTTTCATTACGGCCGCGCGACTAAAGGGCACATTCGTCAACGTGGCGTGGTCTCTGCGTCTAGTGATTCTCGCTCCAGCCTCTCCCACCCCCTGGCTGTGTGTCCTGCTCTCCACCTGCACCCCCCCCCCTCTCCTCTCCTCCTTCCCCCTGGCTCTCCAACTCTTGGCATTATCTCTCTCTATCTTCCTCCCCGACTGGCCCTGATGGTTCTGCGCTCTACTCTTGCTCTCCGTCTACCTGTCTTGCTCTCTTTCTGCTCCCCATTCAAGGCATCGCTCACTGCACCCCCCCCCCCCCAACCCCTTCAGCTCTCATCCAGGAGGAGGGAGGAGTGTATGGAGGGATAGCTGCTGTCCGCCTCTCATTGCCCCTCACTCTGTCTTCCACAGGGGGAAGGGAAGATGGAGATGGGAGAGGAGACGCAGGAAGAGGAATCTGGCCTCCTGACCATCCATGATGCGACTCGGGCTCATGCTGGACGTTACCAGTGCACAGCCAGTAATGGTATAGCGCCCCCTGCCAGTGCAGATGTGCAGCTGGTGGTGCACTGTGAGTTCCTAATGTTGGTTCTCTAGGTTAAAGGAACAACATGGAAAACTGTAGGAGGGGAGATGTTTGTGGGAACATGCGCGTGTTTTTGTACCTGTCAGTGAATACACGTGTACTGCATCTGTAAAGCATTGTATCTGTTTATGCATGAGTAACCTCCATGCCTGCTCTGCCTTGTGCAGTCAAACCAGAGCTTCAGAAGGGAGCCCAATGGAGGAAGGTGGCAAGTAGAGGGGATGGCACCAGTACAGCTGAAGTAGTCTGTCAGGCAGAGGGTGTCCCTCGTGTCGACTTCTCTTGGGCAAAAAACGGCATGCCCATGGATTTTGCAAATCCCAGGTTGGAAAATAGAGATAATTCTACAGTAATAATAATAATTCTTTCACCATTAACACCGGGGCTACTGTCAGCATTTGGTTGCATATTGATGAATCCTCACAATTAGATTAGGTTCTACCCTAATATTATATATTCTTTTGCTACTAAATCCAGATTTAGTGCATTTTTATACTTTGCTTTTCACTATGCAAATACCTGTTTAATGCTTCTTTGATGTGTGAAATTGGGTGACTTAGTGCAATCTGCAGGACATCACAATCCCTGCTGTCTGCCTGCTAAGGATTTATCTCTTTCTTTGTGTGTGTGTGTGTGTGTGTGTGTGTGTGTGTGTGTGTGTGTGTGTGTGTGCTGTAGGTATGAGGAGCGGACTGTGAGGGAGGGCTCCTTTCACACCAGCACAGTCCTAGTGGTGAATGTGAGCGCAGCGCTGGACTACGCTGTCTTTACCTGCACCGCCCGCAACTCCCTGGGGGAAGACACTCTAGACATCCAGCTTGTCAGCACAAGTATGCCTGTGTGCATTTGCATTTATGTGTGTGTGTGTGTGTGTGTGTGTGTGTGTGTGACTGATTGATTGATTTTATTTTACAGATTTTAAAACATACATAACTTTGATATAGCCCCTAGGCCGCAACCACACACATATAGTAAAATTATCAAGGAATTTAACACACAGTAACGTCACAAAGACTTATTGCCATTGTGGTCCTCATACAAAGAGTGAGTGTCTGTGTGAACGAGGTTCCATCCATAACACTTACAGCATATTAAATGAATGGCAAATGACCAAGGTTAAAGGGTTAGGTCACATAACATCCAGGGATCATGCACATCAGTGGAGCACAAATTTCCCTTTGGCCCTAATTTGGCAGCATCTCAAAATAATTGTGTCTGTGTTTCCTTGTCCGACATTTATCAGGCTTTTCCAGCACCGTTACAATAGTGTGTGTGGGCCCTTGAGCATGCTGAATTCTCTCTGCTGGAGAGAGACGGTCCTCCTGAGCGTCAACCCTTTAGGGAACTTATTCCATTGCCATATCTCTACCTTATCATTGAGCCTATAGCACTACTTCGCTTCTCTCCCAGATAATGCTGCAGCGATATGTTTCCCTCTCCCAGCATGCTTAGGCTTACTTGCCTCCAAGCTACCAGTGTATCCCTGCACCACCACCATCATCAACACACAGTCCCGCTCTCAGCAAAGCCCCACAGCTGTCATTGGACACATTTAATGTTTACCATAAAAAGCGTAAAATACAATCCAATATTCGCCCTGTTTTTTCCCCACTCAGTTTTTTTGGCGCTGTGAATATTCATAATTAATCTGACGCAGCGATAATACATTTTATATGCTTCCTTATCATTTGAGAGCCTGAGAGGAAGAGAGAGTTTTTTTTTTCCATTGCCTGGTGCTTTTTGGATTTGAAGGAGCCAGAGATCCAAATAAGGCTGACCTCTTTGCCCTGGAATCTTATGAGTGGAGCTGATAGTGGGAATTATTTACTCTGCAAACTGAGCTGCAGCCTGGAGCCAGAGACGAGTAGAGCGTCCCCTTCTTATGTTGCTGCTCAACTATCTCTCCTCCTTCTCTCCTTGACTATCTCTCTCCCTCTGCCCCCAAAACCACCCCTCTTTTTTCCATGCTCCAAATGCAAAATAATCCACTTTCTCCTCACTACCCTGACTGAAGCAGTGCCCTGTGTCAGACTGAAGGCCTTGTTAGCCTCTTTGATCTTTGTCCACAAATTTGATAATAATCATGCAGCTGCATCCTTCAGAGCAAGACCTTGGTTGGATAAATTGAACAAATCAGCCACTTTGTTCTGAGAGGGATCGGCTTTTAGCTCTGCTCATGTTTCCCCTTCATTCATACAACAATACTATCTATGTGTAGAAAATAGGGGATAAGGAGTGCTGCACTGTTAAAAAATGCAAAGTTGCTGCTGTCAAAAAGGTGCTCTTTGGAAAACAGGAGAATAAATCATGATGAAAATTGGCAGTGGTCTCTATTTAGAAGTGATACAACAGTGAAAATGTGGAAAAACAAGAGCCATTCTCAAAAACATTAACCAAGCAAAAAACTAAGAAGCCTTTATTTAGATGACTCACAGTGACATCTTTAGATCTGCATGCCTTGACTAGGGGACATGTGTCAACTGAGCAAAGCAGCAAACACACCCAGTCAGCAATCAATTACTACAACCACTGTGGCAGCATGGATTTTATAGTATGAAAAAGTCCAGTCAGCAATATCACAGGAGACATACAAAGCCAAGTAATCAGTGATTGCTTGTTTTACTGCCTCACTGTCTACCTGTCTTGCTCTCTTTCTGCTCCTCTTGCACGGCATCGTTCACTGTGGGGGGGGGGGAAGTGACTGTCCTCTCATTCCCCCTAACTATGTCCTCCACAGGGGGAGAGGAGATGTAATCATGTAATTATGATTATGTCTCCTCCTTGATTACATTTTATTCAGTTGTTGTTGTTGTTGTTGTTTTTACCTGTCATTAGCAGTTATTTCCAATTTTCTTTATTAAATCTTGCACACTTTTAATTTTTAACAACAAACCTGCTGTAGCACTTCTAGGAATGTGTCCTCTGAAGCAAAAATAAATGTGTGATGAGCGTCACTGTCTGATACTACATAATTAGGCTGACTCACAGACACTCACAGATCAGACATTTTACTGAGGTGAACAGTTTAAGGAAAACTCTTAATAAGATGGTGTAGCCTGGCTTTTTGAGACTTTATTAACATAACTGATGAAAAAGATTTCTTGAGGCACAGCAAAAAGAAAATCAAGTTTTCAATCAAAATAATAATATTGTAAAAAGGTAAGACACATGTGCACTATGTTTGAATGGAACAGGGGTGTGAGGTAGCCACAAGGGTAGCTGCACAAAACCTTGTAAATGGGTAAAAGACAATAAAATCTTTTTTGCCAAAAGGATAGAGAGAACTGCATTCACCTTCAGCATTTTTATTTATTCAGTTTATAACAGTTGCGAAGCAGAAGGGAGACAGTAGGGGAGACACAGGAGACAAAGTTCTGTATGGACTCGATTCTAGGCCAGCTGGGGCACATGTGTGACTCCAGAGGCAGCGGATATAATATAATCAACTGTCCCTGGGCACATGGCTCAGTTTCTGAGCACATGAAGTGTTTTTAAATAGCCACTGGGGGTGTTACACTCCTGGTCAGCATTGTTGCAACATCCAGTGTACCTTTGCTTTTAACACCTTTTTTTCTTTTCTTCTCACACCCAGATCGCCCGGATCCTCCCTCATCATTCCGCCAAGTCAGTGTCACCCATGACTCGGTCACTCTGGAGTGGATCCCTGGCTTTGATGGCGGTTTGGAGCAGCGTTTTCGTATAAGGTGAACTGTCATGAAAGGATGTCAATTCAACAATGACATCCTTTCATCATCAAACAATACTCACAAGGGGAGTAACTGGAAACTGTTGACAGTGCCTTTTGCTTGACAGATACCGCTGGCCAGAGTCAGACAGTTTCCTGTACGTGGACGTCTTCCCTTCCAGAGCAACTACCTTCACTGTCACTGGTCTTTCCCCTGTCACCACCTACAACCTCTCTGTAAACGCCCTCAATGCAATGGGAGAGAGTGGCTATGCTGACAACAACGCAGTACTGACCATCACCACCGAGGGTCAGTTTGGAGTAACCCCGACTTCACACTGACAGGACACCATGATCCATTCCATTCCATGATCAATCTTTAAATCTAACATAATGTTGCTGTTGGGTGAAAACCTTGTATGTTCATAAGGCCAACTTTTTAAGAACTACACTTTCAGTTTGGCCACCATGCATTTTTAAATTTATCCATTTAGGTTTTAAAAGGATTTCAGTAGCCCGAGGCGGTAGAGTTTCCTCAACACATAGAGAAGCATGGAATCCTTCAGTTGAAGTCAAAACATGAAAAACACAAACATTGGAATTATGAGGTTTTCGCAGGACAACAGCGATAAACTTGCTCATTCCATAATGTTTTGTAGCAGTGTGTTATGTTATTTGTGCAATTCTCTTTACTGTGGTCCTTCTTTACAGAAATGCCAGAGCCAGAGGAGGTCCCAACAGACGATGACTCAGGCTCACAAAGTAAGTCTTTTATCACAACTCCCTGAAAAAGCTCTTAAGGGCAGTTGGAAATTGCTGTTTGCACAGCAGCTAGCTTCATTTGGCTAAATCATGTTAATGTATGCACCTCCAAGGCTGTTAATGTTTGCTCTTTGAGAGCTAGCGGTTGTCATGGCACCCACCCATACCTTTCCCCATCTGCTAGTCTTTAATCAATAAAGACAATTGAGAGAGTGGTTGGGTCTGCATCAATCAGTTTTTATTATCATCACAAATTTCCATCTTCCTCCTTCTCTTTCATTTACATTATTATGCATTCAACTAATGTCCCTAATCTTTTGGTTGTTTTGTGAACTAGGTGTAACCGGCCTGCCAACCTATTTGACAATAACGTTCACAGTGGTGTTTGGAGTCCTGCTGGCATTGAATTCATTGGGTTGCTTCCTGGGATTGAGGTGGAAAAAGAGGCGGGGCCAGACAGGTAACCATAGTGATTTTCTCATCTATGAACGTGAAAGTGTTTTCTCCCACACTCTCTGTCATTACAATGTCCCAGGCCTTCAACAAGACTTCAAAGAGATTACTCTGAACCTTGGTGCAACTGTCACCTCCACCTCTCAGTCTCATCTCATCTCTCCTTGTCCCTCTCTCTGTCTCCTCTGTCTCCTCTCCTTCTGCTCTCTCTCTAAGTTTCTCCCTGCCTCCACATTCATCCTTCAAAGCTCTCCCTTCTGTGTTTCTTCTGTTCCTTTTATCTCATTTGCTAGCTTTATGTCCTTCCTCTATCTCCCCATCTGTCCCTTTCTATTTGTTTTTCAGCATAACTGTCAGGTTGCACCCCCCCTCCCCCCTCCCCCACTATCTTTTATTTTGCACTCCTTGCCTTCTTCTGCCCTCTGCCTTTTGCATAGACTTTTCACCTCTTACTCCTCTGTACTTTGCTCTGTCTTTATCTCTCACTCTCTGGCCTCTTCATTGCTCTGACCTATTTCAGTGCTTATAAGATGATGCCCCTCTCTTCAAGTTCTAATTTCCTAATACTAAGCCTCTTTCCCCCTGTTTCTCTTCCCCCTGCAGGGGGTGGAGAAGGCAGTGTGTTGGATGGAAAGAAGGGTGAAGAGGAAGGGTAAGTTAAGGTTCTGCAGTAGAACTAATAGAGGCCTGCATCCAATCTACTCTACAAAGTCTGAGACCTGACCCATAGGCTGATCCAGCTGCTAAAACAGCCGAACAGGCAAAACAACAGGCTTCTGTCAGTTTCCATTTAGATTAGTGTCATCAAGCAGGCACCGCAATCCTGCATTAATTGGTTACATGTATCACAAGCTAAACGCATTCTCATTAAGACCTTATAATGTGTATAAAGGATGTTGCTATGAGCTCTTTGTGTGTATCTGTGTTTGATGTTGGGGATTAACAGCTATTGGAAGAAGAGAGCGAAGAAGAGTGTGTGGAACGAAGGAAGGCATAGGAAAGTAAAAGGGGATGTTATGGAAGAATCTGCCCTCCCCTTTCAGGTCCAGCCAGTCCACTGTAAGCAACTCCAATAGGTATGAGAGCAGAGAGAAGATCAACGCCGCGGCCCAGCGCACCCTCCTCATCGACTCTGGATCTGAAACAGACAGCAACGTGTACGAGAGCTACGCTGGTGTAAGAACTGCGAGAGGTGGAGGAGGGGGGAGGAGAGCGGGATGGGGGGAAGAGAAAAGGGCAATCGAGAAAATATGTAAAGACACGGAAAAGGTTGAGTAAACAGGTGAGGAGAGGAGAAGAGGTTGGGCCGGGGGTGAAGGCATCTGCCAGAAGAGGAAGTGGAGAATTCAGGCATAACAAGGGAAATGGATAGATAAACTAATGAAAACCTTTAGCTGTGCTCAGGGATGGAACACAGATCAATACCTCACAATTAGCATTCAAAATACACATCGATCTCAGAGAAATTATCATTTTGCACTTTGTAAAAGGCCAACGAGGATTTGAACCTTGAAGAAAAATGTTGAGTGAGGTATAACAAGACAGATAGCACTGTTGTATCAGGACGGGGTCTAATGAAACCATAACTCCCCATGGAGGCGGGCTTTAGCTAGCCGTGATTTAAAACAATTCACACTTTATGCACTCAGTGCCACGCTTCTGCGGGGAGTTGTCATGTACATTGGTGTTAAAACACATGGAATTATAATTCACTTAAATAGATTAGAGATCAAAGTTAACCTAATTCTATCTCTTGTTTCTGTTTTACTTATTCCAGCAAAGCTCCCACTACTATTACCCCACTAGTGACTACTGGCCTCCTCTCTATCCACACCCTGAGGAAACTCACAGGCCTGGTGAGACACACCCAGACCACAGAGGCAATCAATGACCTAAGTTGTTGTTCACATAACATAAATGTCACCAAAGGTTATCCTCATCTAAAAGTACAGAAATAGACCGTCTCTCATTTAATCGTCCATCGTTCAATTCCATATTATCTTAATATTTACAGTATGATTAGCAACTTTTGATTTAGAGGCACATTTTTTCAAGTTCAGGTTTGTTCATTTATATAGCCTGACTGTACAGATAATTAGCCTAACATTGGATTGATCAGGACAGATCCATACAATTAGTAGAGTTAGTATCCTTCACGTCAGGAGCTCATAACATCCCTTTGTCGATCTTCAGGTTGTGATATGTGTATTTATTTATTTCTGCTCTTGCTCTTCAAGATGTCACCCGCTACCCAGTGGAATCTCAAGGCCATGTGTATGAGGATGTAAGAGACTGCGGTCTGTATCAGGCTGTACTGGGGTCCTCTCTCCCTTCCCCTCCTGCCTTGTTTGACCACAGATTGCCACATAAGAGGAGCGACTGGATACCACCTGCCTACCCTCAGGTCTGTAGCAATAAACCAAAACACTAAGTTATGGTGGTGCTATACATGACTTAAATGTCTTAATGCAGTCCAGAAAATATACAGCTCAGCAAGGTAGATCATATACCTTCAGCATTTTAGCACTAATGCTGATGCAACCTGTCTATCAGCAGGAGACTGGCAGAGTCAAGGAGTCCATGGATCATCGTCCACCACACAGAGATTATGATCTGCCTTTTGAACTTCAAGGCGAGTTAGTCTAGAACGAGAAGGTCAGAGCTTTGTTCAGCAACCACAATGCAGCACTTCTGACTCAACAGCAGACCTTCAGTTCAATGTTGTACAGCAGATGTCCAGTGCAATGTTGTATACACTTATTTATTTAATTATATTTGAATGGTATCTTTCAAGCTGTCTTGAATGCAAGTTTTTTTTTTTTCCATTCATGAACGTTTTCTTTAAAAGCTTTGGATGTACCTAAGAGGTGTGACAGACTGAACAGGCTGAACAGAAGCAAGGCAGAGTGATTTGAAAGCTTCAGAAAGCTCATACAATCAAGTATGTCAGAATATGAAACCATATGGGGTTTTTTTATGTGATACCCACTACACAGACTCTCACTACCCTGTCACCAGTTCAATTTCTTTTCACCTCACTTTTTTCCTCCCACTTCCTCCCCCCGAACCTCACTTTGTTCTCTCACCTCCATGCTGCCCCTCCACCCTGCAGCCCAGTCAAGGTCACTACCCACAGTTCCCCCTGCTTTGGCCTGCAGATACACAGTCAGACATGAGTCAGTCAGATAGAGAGACAATGGTAAAAGTCGGACTCATATCGCTCCGGCTGGCACTGGGGTAGAAGCAGCACAGAGTCATTGTGCCACCCAAGCGGAAGGCATCCTCTAGATGCCCTGCTGCTATCCATTGCCCTTTTGAACAATCCAGCGTTGACATGTGTCGCTCCAGGCATCTGACCGAGCCGGAGAGACGAGGGCCTACCGACAGTGGCCTTTCCCTCCTCTGGCCAATACAAAGAGGTTTAGACCTCCCAGCTAGCCGCTCCAGTCTCTACAATGGGCTAATAGAGAGCGCTAATTGAGCGTGGTAATGTGTTCAGAAGGTAAAGCCATATCTTGGGCCAGACTCCTAATCCTGTTTTCTCTCAGATTGAAGTTCAACTCCCAACATCAGTGAGAGAGAGAAACCATGCAGGGAATTTGTCTTAGTGAGAGAGAGAGAGAGAGAGACCAAGAGAGAGAGAGAGAAGTGCAGGGGTTGAGCTAAGCTGCAACTGTGGCTATTACAGTAAGTGTACTCTTGTCCTGTCTTTGGTTTTCATTATTGTGCAAGTGGTAGTTCAAGGAAAAGTAGTTCATTGCAGGATTTTGCTCCTCAGTCAACATAGATCTGACCAATATAAATCTATTTATGATGTACATTTGCTTACAAAGAGTTTTGTTGTTACACATTATATCACCCTGACAACAGACAGTATATGCATAAATATTGGGTATGTTCTTGTATTCCAGTAACAGGGTCTGCATGCTCTGTGTGTCAAATTTGAGTCAAAAAATACAACTTCCTCAAAGTTTCCATTGCTCCTCCAAGTTCCCTCTGCTTCATTGTATGCTAAAACAGTAACTGGGCTCCTATATCCATACACAGACCCACTATGCATGCACGCTGTTTCTGCTTCCTCATTCTCCCTCAAGCTCTATTTGTCACATCATTCTCATGAACACACACACACACACACACACACACACACACACGCACACATACATACAATGACACACACATATACAGGGACAAAAGATATTATCTTTATTTACTGATCCCAAGGAGGGAAATATAATAAGCCACAGTTTTTCTATTTTAATGAGGATGATTTGGACTGCTTCAGGAGTTGTTCTATTTCTGGGCCAAGGTTCCCACGAGATCTTACTTATTTGTGTGTTATTACTGTACTACAATAGAACACTCTCATCAAATCATTCTCAAAGAATAATTGCTGCGGAAATATTTACTTATGTGAGAGGTGATATTGAGAGATGGCTACACTGTTACTGTCCACGCATTTCTCCACACCAAAAAATTTTGTTTCCTCAGTGGGGCCTGACTGCTTGGAGATAAATCTCAATGATTCACCGAACTGGTGGTGCTTTCTCTCAATTAGGCTTGCTATTCTCCATCATGAACTGTCAAGGCATGTTTGTCTCATTACTGAACAATTGTTTAAGTTCCTGTCAAGCTGACTGCTGTGTTTCTACCAAAGCCTGCTCTCGCTCGATGCATCATTTCTGCTCAGGGAGGAACAGTAATCTGCTAAACTGAAGGTTTGACAGCTCAATACTGTACGTCAACATCCATTTTTCTTCCCTCGTTTCATGCACATTTTGATATGTTATGTACAGAAGGAAGATCCCAAGGGAGCTGGAACACACAGCCTGCATGAGTGCACAATTAAGTCAAAAGAGAAACAAATAAGAGACTTTAATTAGCTCAGCACTGTTTCCACGTGCTTCTTACCCCTCTCCTGAATGTTTTTATTTGAAACAACAAAAATGAGATTGAATAATACTCCTTTATCACCATCACGGGATGTGTTATCTGTAGGGAACTAACTAAAAATTTGTTTGAGTTCTGCAATTCTGTCATTGCTCTCATTATTCAGATATTTCTATTTGAATTAAAGAGAAATTAAATTAAAAAAACAACCCCAGGTCTTAGAAATTAGAACATGAATTCATTGGCTAATATTATTACTCTGTCTCTGGCTCTGCTCTCCCACTGTCAGTGAAGAGAACATAAATTGCCTTCCAATATGGATGAAAAAATAGACCTGAATGAGTATAACGTTAGTTCATGAAAGACAACTTTGAAATGAAAACACAATGAAATGTTAATATTTGATGAGGACCGATTTGAATGCATGCTGAAACTAAAAGAGCATTGTGATCCTCTTTAAATATGGATGTTGGTTAATGGTTTTGATGGCCTGGCATGGATACTGTACCAGGCCACATGGAGAGAGAACACCAAATAAAACCATGGGTTCAAACTGTACTATAGAAGACTAATGACATTTGCATGTAAAGCCTAATGGCCCAGGGGGATTGCAAATAAAAGGAGTTGAGTTATGGTTATCTATCATATAATAAACATTGCACTCTTACACACCACATGGGTCTCTCCAATATCAGATGCTGTATTGTTGTGTTGTTCTTGTTTTTTGAATTTGCAATTTTATTTCCATTTGACATAGCAATCCGTACATTCATTTTTTCCTCATGTTTTTGCCCAAAGGTTTACATTTAACAAAAATATATAAGAAAAAAAAGTTAATGCTTGTAATCCTATATCAACCTGAGTGTATTGAATATTTTTCATAAACACGTTTGCATTTGTTTGCATGTGTTGAGATACGTATATTGTAATATATTGTTGAATGAAGACCCTATATATACACATATGTATTCATAAAAATGCATTTGCATGCGTATGTACCTATCCACATATCTACACTCATACATATTAATATGCACTGAGCGGCAAAAAAGGGAAATAAATAAATAAAATAAATATGTAAATCAATTAAATTAAATCAAATGGAGAATAGTCTATGTAGAAAAGACAAAAAAACACAAATAATTAGATAAACAGGTAAGTAAACAAATGATTATGTAAATAAGTTGATAATTAGAGATTGAGAATAGTGAATGATAAATTATTTGTTAAAAAATACTGTGATTGGTTACTTTTAGCCTGTCAGCCTAAACCTCACATTATGATTGGCTTGAGGGTGGGACTTAGCAGAGTGTGATGGGGAATGTGCTTTGAGGGTGTGAGCAGTTAGTTCAGGTTTTATAATTGAAAACTGATCTGGGGGCATTGCAGATAATTGTGAAATAGTTGATAGCAAGGTTCTTGATGTTTTTGAATATGTCAAGTGATTCAGAAAAAGTGATAATATTTAGCTTTGGCTAAGTGGATAACCCCTCCTATTCAAATAATTAATTTAAATACATTTTCTGATAACATTATTTATAGCATTTACTAATCCTTAGTAAACTGTTAAGCCATAAAAATAATTACTTGATAGTTAACAATAAAATAATAATTAAGTAATGTTGAATAGTTATACAGTAAATGTGTTAAGGACGGTTATTGTAAAGTTCTTTGGAGAAACCATAGAGGTGGAGAACGTGACCACCGAGACAAGCTGATCCCAAAGCTCCCCCGACTGCTGTGACAAAGACTGTCCTCTCTGTTTGGCTGCTGAATTGCAGTCTTTGTCCATTGTAACAGGCTGAATTGTGCTCCTCTGTTGGGTAATGCTGTAGGGTCACAGTCATACACACCGCTCCTGTGGCCTTGAACAATCTGCAAATATTCCATTTAACAGCTTTGCAATGCCACCATTTAACTGCATTTCAGTGTGAGAAACATGGAGAACTGAATATCTGCTTGATCTTCTCTTTCCAAGGGAAAATGTAATAGAGTCAGGTGTGTTTACAAAACAGAGAAATTTAATTTATGAGGTTTTAGATAAACAGAGCTGGACCTCTTGAGGGCAAAAAAGAAAATCTTTAAAAAAATAAATAAAAAAAATACTTGACAAAAAATGCTGGAGTGGGTATTTAATGTAGGGAATATACTTGAGTGCCACAAATATTTCAGAATAAACAAAGTCAGTGTGTTCAAAGGTGGAAATTAAATTAAATTTTCCACCAATAAATCTTACATTGCTTAGTGAGTGTACTTTTACCAGCTATCTCCAATTACCACAAGGTCATTCATTTCTAATTTGTTGAGATAGTAGCATTCAGGGAAACAGATGACAGATGGGTTGTGAGACATACAAACACAGAGAGAGAAAGTCAAATAGACAGAGTGACAGGCAGGCAAAGCCCAAAACAAAGGTGAACACGCACATACAAAAACACAGAGACAGACAAATAGGAAATACAGAAATAGGAAGACAAGCTACCATGCTGAGAGCTGCAGACAGAAAACCTCGCTGCTGATCGTAACAGAGAAAATGAAAGACTGGAATCTGAAGGACAAGAAGTACAGCTGCTGCATAAGAGAAAGACAGAGGAGGCGGCCATGTCATGAGAATGAGAGTGGGTGAGCGAGAGACTGAAAGAGAGTTCAGGCAGTTGGATGAGGAAGTAGTAATGGTGAGCACATGGGTGTGGTTGACTAACCGTTGCCCCATCAGCCATTAGAAGTGACATACAGAGGAAAGCACCGTGGATGATGAGGCTGTGGATACAAATCTGGAAGCAGACACACCCCAGGATGGATACTAAGGTGAGCATAATAGCCTGGATGGATGACTAAATATCAGAGGGCTGAGGGGTGTTTTGGTGGAGGGAACTGAGAGGAGATTGATGGAGGATGACAGACAAATGGACGAATAGACAGACGGAGAGTGAGTGAGAGTGCTGGATGTGACAAACAGGCAGGCGGGTCAGGGTAGGGGAAGGGAGAGACGCTTGTACAGCCCAAGGGAAACAGGCCTCATCTTGACATATGCTCTGGAGTGAAATGAAGATTGGCATGACCCGCTAATCTGAGCTGTCACAGCTCATGATGGCCACCGACGCTCACCTGTCACGGCGTCCCGAGCCCCGAGGACGAGCTGCCACCAGGATAGGTCAAAGATCGAGGTTAATTTCTGCCGGGGATGGATTCAAACCAAGCCGCTGGCCCAGACCCCCGTCTAGCTCTGTATCCTCTGCATGTGAAGGAAATGGTCTGTACCTGTGGTGTTTGACAGTGCTGTCTGTGCTGCTGTGAAATAATATAATATTGGACAGGTTTTTGTTGTTTATAGTTTTATTTTACTCTAAGGGCAATATATTTTGAGAGGGAGGAGAAATGTTTTGTTTGCTCTCAGAATGCTGCTCTCTGACTCAGAGCATTTTGATTACTGTATAGGGTTTGTTTTGAAGCGTCCTCATATGGCAATATGATTTTAATTTGTGGCAGTGGCAAACTCAAAAATATGATCAAGTTTGATCAGTAGTGGAGCAAAGTTCAAAACATAGACGTGTGTGGGAGGATTCCAGATATACATGTGGCCATTCTTCTTTGACAAATGAGACAAAGTTGGTTATGATGTTTGGTTAGTTATACTATTTGACATTCAAAAAAATAATCTATCTTGCAATCTTGCTGTGTGAGATATGTGGGTGATTGAGGCTCTGCACATTCAGAGTAAGAAAAAGCGGCTATGCAGAATTAACCTCAACGAGTATGTCTTCCTGTCTGTTATAGTCACATGTAACCTCAGTAACTGAATACGGAACAACAGGGTTTTACAGTACAAATTGTTCCATGGAGAATACTCTCTTAACCATCTGACTTTTAATCTACCATTTACCTTCACCTTGTACTCCTGTCCTGGTATAACAACTGGAAAAACATTACTGTGGCTATAGAGACAGATTATAAATCAACATTGTCTTTATGTGCTAATGAGAGTTGATAGATGTCCGGATGTCGTGTGTCTGCTCCAATCCACTGTAACAGATTCACCCTAGTGGCTGCATTTATGTGACCTGTATTCATTATAGAAGTCACCTGTGTTACTCAAGGGGCTTCGGATTATTTTGCAGATTTCAGTTGAAGTAGCAGAGGTCAGCTTGCATTAAACACAGGATGTGTTGCAACTGTACAACAAGTTGCGATACAATGGAGAGTCTGTTTTACTCTTCTGCTCTCATTGTTTCTTCCCCCGTTCCTCATCATATGTTTTGTCTTTCAGATTCATTTGGCTTACATGACTTTTTTCATGTTTCTCATATTAAAAGGTGAGAACACAAAATCTCTTTTTCTCTCCTCTGCACTCAAACACCTACAGGTGAATTCACAACTTACCCTCTGCACAAATCCAACAAATCTAAAATAATAATAATAATAATTAGAGTCAGCTATAAATCATCAGCCCCCTCAGTAAAATCTTGAAGTCAGCTTACATGGGTTCATTAATTTAGTTGTAATCACAGTAGTAGCTTGAGAAACTAGAGGGTTTGTAGTGCTTCAGCATTAATTGGAAGGTGCTGAGTGAGTAAATGGACAACGGCCTCACTGTCCCGTAGCCCCATACAACAATCTAGCTCTGTTTTAGCCAGAGGTTTTCTGAGAGCTACTTCTTTGTAGCTGTGCCGCTCTGCCCCACTCACAGGACTATTATTATGACATACTCTCAGTGCGACTGCAGCCCTCTTTCCCTTCCATAGCCTGGCAGACACATCCTCAAGTCTGGCCTCCGCCAGGAATACATCACAGCATTGTTGGAGAAAGTCACTGGGATAAACAACACTGTTCTTTGTTCTTCCTGCAAAGTAACATTGCCACACTATGAGGCTTAATCTGTGTTTTTGGTTCTTAAAATGTATCTTTTCCTCACAGTGTCGAAGGCTCAGAGCCCCACAGTCCCAGATCCAACGATGAATATGACCGGCATTATGGCACGCTCAGCAACGCTCACCCCTGCTCCTCCTCCCACTGGTACAGTCCTCTTGGCTATTCTGAGATGCCACTTTGCAGCCTTTAGAGTCTGCAGGCTATTTCATATTTTCACAGTAGCTTTCCATGATCATTAATCTCAGGACCTTGTTCTAATAAAGGCTGCTCTTAAATCTGTGTCGCCAAGACGATGAATAGAAATCAATGTCCATATTGCACTATTGGCTTGCACACCCGTGTTTTTAATAGGTCTTGGTTTTCAGCGTACTGTCTGTAGAGTTTTTTTTTTTTTGCCTATTTGTATTTTATTTTATTTTTATTAAGTTTCAAATTCATATTAACCCCTCTTGGCCCCATGATAACAAAACAATTTCCTTCACAGCACCTTAAGCATAACAAAAGGACAGAAGTCTTTCAGTCTTCCCTAATACGGCAGCTACCTTTGTGTAACAGGAAGAAGAGAGACCAGAGTCACCAGAGTCACCAGAGAGGCGGACCCCTCCCCAGGAACTTCCCCTCCTGAACTGACCGCAGGCCAGAACATTACTGCCAGCAAGCCAGTGAGCGACAACGGCACCACAGCAGCAACTAAGGCTCCAACAGGTACTGCAAGAGTCATTTAGTCTTAGTATTATTGAGTCCTAAAATCGTACTTTTCTTAAAATAAGTGACGAAATATGCCAGTGGGGTTAGATAATTTCACTTGTTTCCAATGCAAATCAATTTGTTTCAAGAAGTTTTTAGAATCAAGTGTCATTTTCTTGATAGTAGTGCAGTGATCTGCCTTATTCTGACTTGTTTCAAGATATTGGCACTAATTTCTAGAAAATTCCTGAAACAAGTGAAACTGCAAGTGGAGTTATCTCACCCCATTGGCAGAATTTTTCTCTTGGTTTACGAAAAATAAGATTTGAAGGATGAATATGAGACTAAATGACTTGTTAAGATGGACGTTTTTTTGTAGTGTAGTCTGGTCTCTCGTTAGCGCTGTATACAAGAGCATCTAACGTACTGTAATTCCAATTAAACCAATGTCATTTTCATGTTTCTGCCCCTTAGCTCCCAGCACGCAGTCGACACCACAAGCCAAGCCCACAACCACTCCAGGTACGAGCATTTCCCTCTCATTGACTTGCCTGAACACCCTGTTGGTGGAGCCATTGAGTTTGGCTGGAAGATAGACCATGAGCACTCTGGTATCACATCCCCCTCACACCAATTGCAAACACTTAAGCTTTCACATCAAGGATGCAGAAAGCTTAAAAACTAATTATCAGGTAATTAGAAAATGTTAAACTCCCTGTCCTTGTTGAGATATACAGAGGAGTATTTCTGCTGCATTTCACAGCACTGGGGGAGAGAGAGTGAGAGAGAGAGAGAGGGAGGGGGGGTGCTGATATGCTTTAAAAAGTGTCGTTAGACTAAATTTCCTCTGAGAGTCGTACTATTGAAATATGCAGAAATTCAATTAAAAAAGGAGTTAAACGTGGGAATGCACCTGGAATTTAATGAGAAGTAATTATGTATGGACTCATATGGCAAAGATAAGAAGTCAGTATGTCCCAGAAAAAATATATGTTCCAATATGTGAAATTATGCTATAACATTATGAAACTGGGTATTAGATATTATAAATGTTAAAGACAAAGGGAAAAGAGAGCGAGAAATTCAAATAAATCAGGGAAACTAATGTTTTTATTGTCTATTTTTTCAGCATCCACAGTGACATCCTCCCTATCCATACCTAAAAGACCCACCAAAACGCCAGCCTACGGTAACTCAAAATTTTCCTACTCCATAGATACCTTAAATGCCACAGGCGTTGCGGTTTTGTTGTTATCTCATGGCAGACTTGACAGTATCACAATTCCCTGTCTCCCAAACAAAACCCACGGAGGACTGGGAGAATAGAGCACCTCACTTCCTCTCTTGCCAACAGATTAATGCTTGATTGTACCTCACGCAAGAGATAAGATATTTATGTCCCCATGCTGTGCTGGTTTACGATAAATAGGTTTTTGATACACCATCAGCAGCACGTCAACTGGGCCAGTAGATCTGTCACGCCATCTCTGACTGTTGTTCCCTGGTGAACATCTGTTTCTGTCTTTTTCTCACTGTAGAAGCTTCCTATGTTGTACAGTCAAAGTTAATTCAATACATTTCTCTATACTTTGCTTCTTATCATAGATCCATCATGGGATGAAGATTTCACCTATGGTAAGAGGCTCAATTTGATTGTGTCTTTCCCCAAAGCTTTGATACAGCACAGTGCAGCCCATTAACAGTATTGTGTTTCACATGTCCAGATTATGATTCCCTCCGCCTTGCTGGACTGTCCATCGCAGGAGTGCTCTTCATCATGGGCATCATGGTCATTAGCTGTAAGTGCGACACTTAAAGCCACCTCTGTCTTTGGAATCTCTTGCATTTTGAACCATTACTGTATTATTACTATTATTATTAATATGACTTTTACTGACCTCTCCACCACCCTCTCTCTCTCTTTTGCCTCATCACTCGTTGTAGGTGGCAGGGTCTGTCGAATGCCTAAGTGTCGTGTGGGGTCAAAGAAGTAAGTATGCACATTACAGAGATTGTAATGCTTAGGGGGCATGGTGTACAGTACTGCAATATTATTCATTTGTACTTCAAGAACACTAGATAATGTTTACATTTTGTAACTGCGCAGTGTGTTTGAAGGATGAACGACAAAAGGGATGCTTTAGTAAATCAAACAGTCCATTGTGCCTGAAGGGTAGCTGCGTTTATATAACGTTGCTGTAAATTGCAGTTGAATGAGTTAAGTAAGTGAATGATTTTGAGCTCATATGATACTGGATAATATACAGTAAAGAATTAGTCACTTCAGACACACCTAATAGCTCAATAGACTGCTGACTAAAATCTATGTGAAGATTAATGGATGACAAAAATTACGATTAAGCAATTTGTTGGGCAATACTGTAATGGACTGAACTGCAAACCAAAATGTTTATCATTTTCCTGACTGTGTGGTACATTTAGGCTTGACTTATTGTTTGATTAATTAGTTTTGTATTCTTCAAGTGTTCTGCGTGTTTATTTTCCAGGTCATACCAAGTGGGCAGAGCATAAGCAGAGGACAAGTGTACAGTGAGAGATGTACAGAGCCACAGGAAACCATCAGAGTCCATCAGGAGAAAAACACCAATCTGGCAGTGTGTGTGTGTGTGTGTGTCTGTGCACGCACCAGTGTGCACGTGTGTGTGGGTTAAATGACTGTACCTTGCTTAGGAACAGCGAGATGGAAAAACACTGAATAAACAAAGGCAAAATGAATCATGCTGACAATGAAAGAAAGAGGCATTATCACCCGGTTAATCTTTGTTAAATGTTATTTCCATTACTTGGCAAAACTGAACTGAAAAGTAAATTGATTATCTATCCTGGCGGCTAATGAAGAGATGATTCATATTTTAATCACACCTCCAGCCATGAAGAAGGCTAGTTTCCTATCCATATTGTTTCTTTGAAAATCTTGTAACCGATAACAGCTGCGGGCAGAGTGTCTCTTAGCCAGGATTATTAAAGGTTATGAAAAACAACCCATAACATCCCATATTTGACAATCTCGCTAATACCCTCAAGTTCTATCAGGATCTAAAAACGAAGCTAGGCCACTTCCCCTTCCTGATAGTTTCTGCATGCTCTTTACACTTTTGATCTCAACTAAAATGTGATGTTTAGTAAAGGGTGTCTAAGCCTCTTAGTGGCTCTGTGCTTGTAAGTGAGTAAAGCCCTAGATTAAACAAGATCCACTGGCGCATTATGCTTATGTCCATATGGCACCAATATGATGCAGACAACAAAATGAGAGAAACACAGCAAATTTTATAACGGATTTAATGTCAAAATCAACACAATCCAGAGTTCAGCATATCTAGCTACATAATATAGTATTCACTTTTCTAATTGATATCAGAATAAAATTGAGACTGCTGTACAAAAGGAATTAATTCAGGATATACCTACTGTAATTGTTTAATGAGAAATATGGTCTTGTATTATTAAAACACTTAAAGTTGTTACATATAAATGAAAACCACTGTGAATGTCCTTGGCAAACAATATTAGACATATGGATTAATCTGGATTAATGAGTGCATATGAGGATAAGTGAGTACTTAAAATCTAAGTCCAAAATTCAACTTTGTTATTGCAATAAGACACACAAAAACACAAATATCGTACATAGAGACTTTTGGCAAATAAAAATGTATTTTTTTTAAAAACACTAAATACAAAGTGTGCAGAAAAGGCATCATCCCTGAAACTGATCAAGCATATAAAAAGTCCTTTTAGCCAAGATATTTTTTCATCAAAAGGCACATTGCAAATGCATAGCTTGGTTGATTAGTGAATACATACAATGATACAGTTTTCTAAGCCCTAGTACAAATGAGGCAGGTAAGACGGCGTCAGGGAGTCTGTGCCCTGTAATGCTCCTATCTTAACCAGAAAAGAATCAGCCCGATTTAAAAAAAAAAGGCATGCCCTTTCCACATACATCATGATGAGACAGAAACAAAGCACAACAGCTTTTGTTAAATTTACAAGAGCAGCGTCACAGCGGAGAGGTTTTACAGGAAGAACAGTGGAATAGAGAGTGGTCGCTTGTGTGGGGCAGACTGGACAAAATATTTCTCTTTGGATTTCTGCACATTGTTTGGTCCTAGGCTCATTCCACAAATCTGTTTGCTTTGTACTGTACATTTTGGAAAAGCATTCAAAGAGAAGACATTCAGAAGTTATTGCATTGCAGTTTGTTTGTCCAACAGAAATAGCATTTTCCATGAATAGCATATGAATATGAATGGTTAGACTACAAAGACTGAAACTGAAATGTTTTGTACTGCATTTGTCAAATTATACTCCCTTTGAAATGCTGACACATAGGGAAGACTTACTGGGCTACACTATGCTTATTAGAAATACCACATACACATATACACAGTGCTCAAATGTGAACACTCAAACATACTGTACATACACAAAAACAAACAATCACACCTGGGATGCTTAATTGTCACGAAGGCACTATAGAAAAGATCTTCATCCAGTGTATACACTACAGTTGTTTTTGCTCTCTAAAAGTCTGGCTGGAATCAAGCCAAGCCCAGCCTCCAGTCATGAGATTAGAGTTGCAAGGAGCTTGAGTGTAGGAAAAACGTGTGATTCTGTTTTGACAAATCCAGTGGTTTCAACCCCATGTGGCCATTCCCAGAGTTGTTGACTCCATAATAACTGCTCCTCATGAAGCTACAAATGAAAACCTCCATCATGCCAAACAGGACCATGTCCCCTTCTCCTTTAACCTTTGCCAAGGCAACTTCCCTTCTCTGTAATATGGGAACAAATAAGCCAACCGGTGCCTTGGTCCGAAAGCTTCTGTTCACAGGGCACAATTGATTTCCATTTAAATGAAAAGGAGAAGCAGCGATTGTGCCGTCATACTCAGTATGAATGAAACATGGCCATCGTGGGTATTTTCCCAATCATCCCCCACACTTTATTTGATTCTCAAGATTTCTGCCCCCCTCCATCCCTCGCACACACCCAGCCTCTCTGTACCAGCGTATGAGGCATTAATCTAACTCTCCCCAGCCATCAGAGAGCTATTTACAATCTGTGAGGCTGTGGACGTTAAAGTGAAAGCCTCTCAAACGAAAAAGAGAAGGGGAAAAGAAAACATCATCATTCATGGCGGTCGATTAATTCGCTGCCTTGCAAGAGGGTGTTCAGACCGGCTTTTTCCACTTGTTTCTTTTTTACTGAGGCTGAGAAGAGGGGGAACAAGCTTTATCTTCCTACTGCATTGCCTCCTGTCACTCCTAATGGGCCACGAACAGGAGATGTCAGACAACTGAATAGGAGAATGAAGTGAGAACTGGGCTGGCTTAGCATGGATTAGTATGGTTTGTCTTATTCAAACAAGACCCATTCCACACAGGCAGGTCTGTTCAAAATGCACCAAATCAAACACAAATATAGTTTCACCAAATAGCTGGTGGAATAATTTCTTGTTTCAGGTGGTAGAAAATGGGGAGTTCTGGCTGTGCTAAATTATCCCTTTAAACAAAGAAGCTTTTCCACTTTAAGCCATATTCAATGGCTTTGATTTGGATTCCTCAAATAGAATCCAATTAGAAGGTTTGAACGTGTTCCAAATGTCCCAGGCTAAACTGTGCATATATGCAGAACAAATGTCTGGGACAGAGACAAAAGAACACAACAGCAATATTTAAAAAACAAACAAACAAACAAAAAAAAACCACACACACACATTACATTTTAATTGACAGGGAGTGGTGTAGGAGCGAGGAGCAGAGAACCGTACTGTGAGAAGCAGGCTGTTGTGCAAAGAAGTTTGCCCATCCTGAGTCAAAGAGTAGGATATGATAGAGCTCAGTGCATTGGTCAAATTATACTATCTCTTGCTGGTGTGCTGTGGCGGTTGGAGCTCTTCCAGGGACTAGACTGCCCCTTTCTGGCCCTGCTCTGTAGGCACAGAGTAGATCCTGGAGAGAGGGAGGACAGGCCACAGGAAGGAGAGAGGGAGAAATAAAGAAGAGAGACGGGGTGAAACAGAATTTATTTCATCTTTTAGATATTGAGGGTTTTTCCACAGTTTTGTTAGCAGGAAGACACAAGCAACATCCCTGTGTGTCAGAATTGAGGAAATGCATGTCTGCCTCGTGCTGCAGGCCTCTGACAGGTACACGGTGACTGCATCACCTCAAAACACAGCTCATCCCCAGGTGGGACTTATAAACCTGGCAAGGCACTGTTGATCCAACAAGCTAGGGGTTGCTGTGCGATTAAGCCTCTTTTCAGCAGAGCGATCAGTCAGCACCAAACACTGCCAGAGCTGACTGCAGCCCCGGGAGGCAGCCAGTAATCCTGCAGAGGAATTTAACCCTTACAGATTGACTTGGGTGTCTGCTCCACAATGCCGGATCTCCTGCCGCTCTGAGATCTCTGGAGACTAATCTGAACTCCGTAACCCCACTAACCCCTAACTGGCAGGTCACGTACTGTATTACTGCACCCCATAACAAAAGAAACTGATTACTCCGCAGAAAGCTGACCCACAGAGCTAACCATGGTTACACAAGCAAAAAGGGTGGGAGGGAGGCAGAGAGACGGACTCTCTGCTCAACTGGTTTAGGCTGTTCTGCTTTCTGATTGCTGTTGGCAGATTGTTGTCATGAAGCCAGGATGAGGTTTACTGCTTACAAGTTGGTTTATTCTTGAGCAGAGTTGTCTAGTCAGGCCTCAGTTCAAGGGGTAGACCTTGGGACAGGTTAGCTCTTGTCCCATTGGGTCATACAGGCCCGCAGGCAATCTCTCGAGGCTATTGTCTGATGACTGAGATGGAGAAGGTGATGGGTGGAGTGGGTGCACTGGTGGTGGTGGAGGGCCCCAGGCTGTGATGCTAATTGCTGTACAAGTCCAGACGGGCTCAGCTGGGTGGATGCTCACAGTTGAGTTTTGCCACATGACTGTGTTTTCTGGTTTTGAGGCTGACAAGTTGGGTGAAGTAGAGCAAATTGGCAAGGACTGTTACCCACCAGACTGGTTCTGTCACCTGCTGACTGACTTAGCGTAAAGTGGAGCATACATACAGTATCTCTGTAAGACACTGGTATGTGCAGACGCTACAGGAGGGAAGCACTTCAACTTCTGAGAGTGCTAGTGAAGTAAACAAAAAATGGGCAGTGTACCTAACAGCCGTGGGCGAACACTATGAACAAAACCATCTTAAAAAAAAATAAAAAAATAAAAAAAAACTTTTTGCAAACCAAAGACAAATACAAACTTAACTTTGAGAGTAGAAAAGTGCATAGAAATGTGACCTTACCCTTGCTGCCGGTTGTGCATGTGGCGTCTCACCAACACTACAGCTGCAAGAGAAAATGGAAAAGGTCACAGCTACACAAGAGAAGAGTTCATATTTGCTTAGGTATTAACAGAGCTTTACGGGGCACAGGTGAACTACAGCAATTCAGGTCAAGCACCACAGGGCTTAACAGCAGTGCGCTCATCAACTGTGGGAATATAACAAGCAGCATTTCACAGATAACTAAAAAGTGTGTCTCATCAAGACATTGAATACTTACCGACTATCGCTGCAACTGATAGAGCCACTACACTCACAGCTACGACGATGATGATTAGAGTGAACTGATCTAAAAGACAACATCAGTAATGTTAGATTAGCTTGACGTGGAAGAAATAAACAACAAAAGAAGCAAAAGAAATTATAGGATAATAGCTGCACATTATACTATGAATATTTGTACCATACAATATTACCTGGGAGACAAACCCTAAAAGAATCAGTTCAAAATGAAAACGGATTTATATCACCGATTATAGTTCAGATATATTCCAACCTGAGGTTTCTGCTACACCTGTAGTTTTGTCTACAATAGAGCCAGGATCACTTTCGACCAAGATGGATTTTTGGCCTGGAATCTCTGTAATAGGCAATGAGAGAAAGAGATAACACAAGCTATTATGATTTGTACATTAATAGTATGTGTACCTTTAGAAAATGCAACCAGTATAACCAAGGTTATGATCAAACTAAACAATGGTCTGCTGACTTCATGACAAACATTGACATTTCAAAACGGTGAGAGTTTGAACAGTAAAGTCATTCAATTCATCAGGTGATCATCTTAACTGTGTTGATTGGACCCATAAAGCAGATCGTTATTCATCAAGAGATGCTTTCAGGTAGTGCGGAGAATGAGGATCAGAAGGGTGTGTGTGTGTGTGTGTGCGTGTGTGTGTGTGTGTGTATGTGAGTGGAGGAGGACGGGGGTTCATCAGAGGAGGCCTGGGTCCTTGCTGGGAGGTTGCTGCTCCAAGAGCCGACTGGCTGCAGCCCTGTCCTAAACAGATCAGTAATTCTATCAAAGGTCCATCATAGAGAAGATGAGGAGTGACGGGGAGAGGTGCACAGAGAGAATGAGAATGCCAATGTTGATTAGCTGACTGGCAGGACGGCGGAGATGTCGACGTGTTCATTGGCCTCTCGGCAGAATCCACAGGACTCCTCCAGGGAGCTAATTGATTCCATTCTGGGTTTAATTATTGGGAGGAGGGAAAGGCAACAGGGGCCACAGCCCCTCACACGTCTCACTGGGCTAGAACACCCTATACACAATGCTGACTGACTGACAATAATTACAGAGGCCATAACCTCACATACTCTCCTCTGGACAACTGCCATTACAAGGTTTGTAAGAGTGGTGCAGAGGCAACTGGAAATCCCACTGCTTCCTCTCCACGCTAGGACATTTAGGTAATCCCATATAACTCACCAACTGACTTGAATAAATCCTCATCATCAAGACCTGTGGAACAAAGAGAAAAATGATGCATGTAAAGGCATGTACACAAATGTATGTACACATAAAAACTAGTGAAAACTAGCTTAGCGCTACTTAAAATGCTTGCCAGCTCTAAATAATAACAACAAATGCATGTGTTTTTCTATGACAGTCATGGATACAGAAAACACTTCTAATCTTTTAGCAACACTACTTACTGAGATGACAAAGGCTTTGGGGTAGAAAGCGGTTATAAGTCATTTGTTTACAGTCTTGGATAACACCATGGCTAGTGAGTAATGACATTTATAGGTTGGGCATAGAGAACAAGACTAGAGAGTCTAGACAAGACACACCATTGAATAAAGGGCTTCACAGATCAACGTGCCTCTGTTTTTCTTCATTTTACAGATAAAGATGCATGACATACCTTCAACAGCTGATCCTTCACTCTCCTCCGATGAAGCTGCATGAAGGTGGGGAGTAAGGAACATTAACTCACAATACAATTTCACAAAAGGTTATTCATTACATATCTGCTCCAGAGCACAGCCACTCTCAGAGGACCTCTAGACAGACTGTGCTGTATGATAGAAAGACTGTGTGAGCTACAGTCAGTTTAATGGTATACTTTCTCAATGTGTTTCTTTGTCACTAGGGGCATTTAGTGGAGTCTATCTATAGCAAACCCATGAATAATAGTTTCCCCAATAGCTTTTTGCCTACTTATAGAAACAGACAGTTAATGCCACTCATATTCAATATGTGTGTGGTGCTACTTATCTACAGGAATAACTCAAAATACCGTATGGGTTGGATTTTCCTATACAAGGAAATTACAGTAATGTGAATATCATTGCTCATTTCTTTACTATTTTTCTTGTATGTACTAACAAATTGTTTCCACCACAGTAGCACCTTCTGTCTTAGGTAGCTGTATGATTCAAAAGTGAGTGCATACATTTATCCTGTTGCACACAGTACAGGTACTGCACGTACGTAGGTGAGGAAAACATGCAGGCGTAGAGATGTGTTGAGCCTGATTAGATGTTCATCACCTGAAAGTTGCGTGGAGATGAGAACGTACCAGTAGCAGCTGGCAGCAGCAGACACAGGAACAGCAATCGCATCATCTTCAAATGCTGCAGGGGGAGAAGAAACTAAGTTAAAAATATCTGCTATTAATATTCAGCCATTGATGTGGGTGAAATCTTGGTGTTGTAGCTCATGTGAGATCCCGCTCAGCAACAGTCTCTATTATTGGGGCTTGTCTGGCTGGATATCCTTTCTAAAAAATACACTCCTGGCTTACAATTTCAGAATCACATACTGCTAGTCAGTGGAAAACTACAAATTCCAAGGCCCACCAGCTGCCAACCAGTCCATGCACTCTGTCAACTGGTATAAGGTCTGCGTGTAAATCTAGAATGTAATCTGAGGTGGGTGGAGGCAAGGGGGTCAGTGAATGAGAACCGCATTTCCCACAGTGCTCAGCAAAAACCTGTTCTCTGGGCAGTCCGTCACAGTCAGCTGGCAACAAGTGTCTATTCAACATTTTCCTCTCCCTGTGTACGCAAAGCCTGAGTACCGTGCCAGGTGCTGATTTACATAAGTAAAAAACAAAACAAAAAAAAAGGTAATTAATTAATTTAGTGTATCATGCTAAGTGATAATCCTGTTGTGATGCTTCTAGACAAAGAAAAAAAAAAAATGTATGAACTTTATGGTAACTTAAACAAATATCTCAGTGTTGACACTTGATGACCCTTTATCAGAGAGACCAAAAGTCACATTTGCTTTGGCTGTGGGTGATTGGTTTTCCTTGTTCTTCTTGAGAAATCTCACAACTTCCTCATGGCGCAGGGCCCAAAGCAGACCTGCCTCTGCTCCACATCACTACCACACAGATGTGAAACACAGATGTTCTTAGCGCACTAAACAAAGCCCCAGCAGCCAGCTGGGCGAGCACAACACAATCAGCGGTATTTTTAAACGTGGAAACTTGGGAATGACCTCTTCTCCAGTGGAGGTCCCGCCGGACGGATGAAGTCTCATTGGTCAAATTTAGCCAGTGAGGCTGGCACAGAACCAGAAAACAATACAGACCCATGGCACACTAGATAGACTAGGAGAATTCTCCTATTGACATGTGTGCCAAATGTTACAGGCGTCTTTTCATTGTTAGCCATGCCCATTGTGTCCTTATTTCCTCCATAGTTAATGACTATGTGGAAAGAACGGAGGTGACCTGCATTGTTAAGGGACAGACTATCGAGCACAGCAGCAAACCACTAAGTCACCCACCCCACACCACACTCATCGACTACTGCTCCATACTCATTACTGTAATCTACGGAAGCGGAGGTTCCATATTTGGTTAGTGGAAGTGAAAGAGAGGGAGGTAGGGGCACTGAGCTGGAGAATCAGTTCATTCGTTCAGTAAGGGATTTGATGCCCGAGAAAGGCCTGACATGGGGAATCTGGGCATATAATCTCATTTGTAAATGCCGCCTTGGTAGCTAATGTCTACAAACTTGCATGGTACACAAATGTCCATGCTGCAGGGCTGCAGAGGGAGTGAGTCTGGCCCAGTCCACAACAAGACTGTCCGCCTGCTAAATCAGCAGAAGAGCGTGCCATGGAAGGAGAAATATGTTGGTTAAAGATGTTAATCAGACGACTGAGGACTGATTTGAGAGGGAGCGTAGTGTGGGCTGTTCTGGCCTCACGAATAGCTGCAGTAAATCTCCAAACCCAAACAACCTAAGAAGCCGCAAATAAAATCCCCTTCTGTATCCAATTTGCTTTTCAGAGTCGCTTTGGGTGAAATAATAAGCTGATCCAATTTGGAAATATTTATCAACACAGTCCACCGCCTCTGTATCAAAATGGCTCCTGAAGCTTGTATTATTTTTCAAATTGGGTAATATATTCTTGTACATTTGAATGCCGATTGAATTTGCTCTTTAATACCAGACCCAATTTGCAACTTATGATAACCAGTGGCTTGCTTATAAAGGAGACATGCCAGCTATCCTCAGGCCAGAGATTCAAACATCATAGATCATGAATCTAAAACCCTACAAATCATAAATAAGGAGTGCAGCACTGCAAGAAAGACAGAAAGTGTACTGCTAGTGCAAGGTGAACCGCTCCTGTTTTTGTTCCTTTTGTTTCCCAAATGTAGTTTCTCTCTGATAGGATTAACCCTGAGCAGCATACCTGTCTGGCCAGGCCAGGCCCACAGAACACCTAAATCTTGTTTACCAGGCTTAATTTTGAATGATGAGCACTATCCACTCCTCCCACCCCACCCAGTAGAACCTATAAACAAAACACACACACACACACATAAACAGTACTGTACACAGCAACATAGACTATCTCTTTCTTATCTGCTCACACAGATAACAACCTCTCTCCTCCACTGCACACTGCTGACATGACTTTGACATGAGTGATAACAATCACCAATGTGAATAGATATTAGAATTACTGTAGACTGGGAAGTACACAGGAGAAGACAAGTAGAGGGGAGGGGGACTGGAAGAGAGAAAGAGGGGGAGAGAGAGACAGAGAGAGAGAGAGAGAGAATGGGGGGTAGATCAGAAGACAGACAGTAGCAAAGAAAATTTTTATGATTATCATGAAGATGTGTGGCAAAGCTGAGACAAACAGGCTCTAAGAAAGATTGAGAACAGCAGACAAAAGACTGAGTGAGAGTGAGTGAGGGAGACGGAGACTGAAGGAGAGCGGGAGAAAAGCTCCCAGATCATTTGTTATTCATTGCCATTCAATTTCAAAATGTGGTAGCTTTCTATGGTTCAGTGAAGAGAGAAAATATTCTTATTGAAATGTTTACTCAACTCTGTCATCTCTACAGGGGCTGTTTATCTAGGTGAGGTTGATGTAAATGTTTTTTGTTTTTTTTCCCCGCTATATCTCTAAAGTAACGTATTCCACCGTGCCACTGGGCCACAAACAACAAGGAAACTCATAAAGAAAAATATAACAAAACTCACAATACCTCTATCGGTGCCAAGCATATCAGTGAGCAATCCACCATCAAAAAACAATGAGGATGACATCTGAGTTGTTATTCTCAACTCAAATATAGTTTAAGAATGACACATTTAGCATTAGGACAATAAGACCATCAGTAGAACATAGTTCAGAGGATATGAGGCCGTTTCTGAGAATATCTTGGAGACAGATATCCTGTCTGTCTCCTCCTCTCTGTCTCTCTTCTTTGCTACTTTCTCTCTTTCTCTTCTTTGCTTCTCTCTCTGTGTCTCTCTGTCTCTCTCGCTCTCTCTTTGTGGTTGTGTGTGTGTGTGTATGTGTGTGAAACCACAGAATAAACGAGAATTAACACAGAATTGGTTCTACAGGGGGCACTAATGTGTTGGAATTACACACTGGGTAAACTTTTTATCAGATGCAGACTATGCTGATGTTCTTTGTTTTGTTAACACCACTATCACAAGAGCCACGCTACCTACCACAGTCACACACTGAGGGCTTTCTTGCTGCCGTCTTTCATCCTTACTCCAAGAAATAAGCAACACAAAGGGTTCAAAAAGCTCTGCATTGACTAGATGCAAAAGGTTCCACAGAATTATAGAAATTTGGTGTCACTGCTTCTCATGTTAAACTCTTTTTGGGAAGCAGCTTGAGTGACAACAGCAGAACCAAAAAGGTCCGACAACACTGACATTCCAGAGAGACATCACACACACACACACACACACACACACACACACACACACACACACAAAAGAACAAAGGAAGTGAGATGACAGTTCTTGCCTCTGCCAAGTCAGACAACTTGAGTTTCAAATTTACAGCAGCGTCACCTAACAGATTACCATAAACCTGCTTCCTTATGGAGCAAGTCTGAACATTTGAATGGCAAATTCAAGTTACTGTCACGTTGACTCGCTCTTTTGTATAACAGTCAGATCTGCATTGTTTCAGATATCCCTCTCCATGAGTTACAGTCGCTGAATGAAACAGATGACGGTGATCAAGGAGTTTCCTGAATTTGGGTGAAATTGTTGATAAGAAAGCAAAGGAAAGCTAAGAAAACTATAACCATGATAGCATATGAGGAAACAGCATCAAAGAGTGCAGCTGTAGCTACATAGTGATGCTAATTTTAAAAAGTCTCGATTACCATTCCTCGTTTGTTTATTGATTATTTCCATACTGGCAACATGCTAGGTTATAGATAAATAGATTAGGCTATACATAACCTACCAATACAGAAGAGAAACACAAGTCTACAGTAAAAAGATCCGCACTCAGTTAGTGGAAGTCAAGAGATTCTGGATTAACATATCCCCCAATTAATGAGTGTCTCTTTCTCCCCTTCTGTCCTTAAACTCAAGGCACTCACCACAAGTGTGCAGCCCCACAAGACCAAGTGAACCACAGCGGTGAACTCTCCGTTGACAGGAAGCTCTCTGCTCTGAGGGCCAGGCTGAGGAGAACTTATTCTCACCGAGTAGGGGATTCACAGCCAACTCATTACCAAATAAAAAAAAATTAACAATACGTCGTTGCCACATTTTTTCAGTCAAACTTTGCCGCAGCGGAAAATACCTCTCTATGTCGACTCTGCTGTTTTTTTTTATATAACTGCTACAGTTTCCTATAAATATGTGAAAGTTTTTAAAAAATAACAAAAATGGCAAAGTCTCTCCATGTAATATTATTTGCCACAAGTTCTGGGGATAAGTGGCGCAATATATGACTGACAATTTATTATCAGCCTATTTCATCTATTTGATAAGTTATCGGAGGTGGGTTTCCTGTCTCTCTTAGACGTGGCTTCCAAATAGATTTCTGGTGGTTTTTCGCTTAAATATAATGCTAAAAGTTACAAGATCAAATTTGGACCCCCTAAAGTATGGCAAGTAATATCTTAATGATGGAAATGAAAAAGGCATCTGCTCCAACCTTTTTCAATGGAACTGTGATGGATTGTAGGCGCATATGTGACTTGATGCAGTTACTGATGGGTTTAATTTGAAAATTTTTGCATATATTTGACTGTATGGTAGTTTTATATCATAGGCTAGTCTAATGCAGATCACCTGGCAGCTGCAGCCTACTAATTAGTCGACAGATGATGACGTCCAAGTGGACTGATGAAAGGTTATAATTGGCTTGAGAACCGCGTGTTTCGGCGTGCTGCTATCTGTTTCTTTATTTCTTGTCCCTGGCGTTGCTCTATTATCACAGCAATAGGTTTCGGTGTTTGGCGTTTCCCTAGGCGTGCAAATAGCCTTTAAAATATCAAGTTAGGGTTAGACGGAAACGAAGCAATCGTTGTGCACATGTAATCAGTAATCAGTAATCAGTAATCATGTTTCCAGTAATGCAGTTTGTGCTGCTGCTCCAGGTGTGCCTCTTAGGATTTGGTAAGTGGCATAACAGAATAGGCTGTTCCAATTCGTGTTTGACTGGAATGTGATAGGCTACAAAGATTTTTTCCACAAACTGCAATATAACTAGGATACAGTCAAAATCTTCTTCACTCAGGCCATGTCCAATTTTGACTTAATAGTGAATGATTAGCAACAAACTTGCATCATCGTTTGGTTATTCCTCCCTCACCCTGAAGCCTCTCAAGTCTCAACAGTTCTGCTGTCTACCTTTAAGAAGCTTTATTTGTCTAGTTTTGAGTTATGGCTGGGGTGTGGCTATGTCTCAGCCCTTGAAACAACAATGACACTCATCTGGATAATGTTAAAATGAATTATTGTCAGGGATAGGTGTCTTGAAAAAGCTTTACCCTCGTGTTTTCTCTTCATTGGGATGTGATTAGGAGGCATTAGTGTTTGTAAAAATAAAACAAAACACACCACAGCAACACCCACTTTATCTTATCTGTCAGTGCTATCACTATAACTTACAGTGAATTGTAGATAGGAAAATAATGCAAGTTATGTGTCAAGAGATTCCTAAGATATTATTTACATAAAAATGTATCTCTTCAATCAGTGGCATACTGACTTCTGAGCAGTATAACAGCATTTGTCTTTGGAATCCTGCTTCTTCCTTTTGCTTTTGTTTCATTACCACACATGTATTGATATCCTTAGCTATTAGTTGCTATGGCAATCCATGCAGCTTATGCTTGTGCTAATAGACAATTGAACAGTAGGAGATAACATGATAGTCTTATGCAAGTCACCCTCATACACATTTACAATATTGTATTGGTTGAAAGGTAGACTTACATTTAGATGTTGAGCTGTTGTGCAGAGTTGATTCTATACACTACTGGTATGTCGTTGCTCCCACGCCAGGATCCTTGTTATCATGGAAACTTCCTGAGAGTGAGTGTGCACGTTAATACAGAGGTACTCCAGTCAGGAACTAGGAGCCGTGTTCTTCATTGGCTGCTGAGCTTGTTGAAATCTGACACCACCACTCTTATCTGTTACACAGCTAGACTTACTCACTGCACATGGTGGGAAACATAACTCTGCTCACAATGGATCGATGTAATCACTTAACTGCAAGTGTATTATTTCCTGTCATAAAATTGTCATCTGTTGTCAGAGTAGTTTATCTTTAGCCTAATCATATGTTATGGTTCAGACTTTCTTGCGAGTACATGCATATCTCCTGCAGTTGTGATGTGGGAACATCCTAAACATTTGTTTTATTTTGGTTTTATTTTCATTCAACATTCCATAAACAATGTCACTCAATTTTATATTGTTCTTCTGTAGGCTTGTCCTGGGCCAGTCCTGGTTGGAAGTTTCTCATGATGTTTCCCCCACATAATGACCAAACACCAAATGTCAGCCATCAGATCACTATCACAGCCACAGGTGTTTGGAGCTCAGTCACTGTGAAGGTTCTGGAAAGCAGCTTCATACAACACATCTTCCTCTCTGCTGGCCAGTCTAAGACCATCCCCTTGCCGTTGTCTGTGGGAATGACCAGTGCTCGCTCCTCCTCTCTCCTCAGTGTTAAGTCAACACGGCCTGTTTCAGTTCTGGCCTCATTCTGTACCCAGAACGGTTGTGATCATAGCCTCCTTCATGATGTGTCCTCCTGGGGGACCCACTACTATCCCATCACCCCGAAGTTCCCTGACCAGACTGCTGTCAGCCAGATGGTGATCACCAACTCGGACCACAAGACATCTGTGGATGTGGCCCTCTCAGGGGAAGTGGTCTTCGAGGGCAATTTGTACCCCAGGGGTAGTATCCTTAATTTAAGTATAGGGGCGCTGGAGAGTGTTCATCTCCAGAGCAACACCACCCTCTCTGGCTCAGAGATACACTCCAAAGAGGCTGTATGTGTTGTGGTGGGTTTTACCTGCTACAAACCAACCACTGGAAATTGCTCTTATGGATTTGCTGATTTGGAACCAGTCTCTCACTGGGGTTTTGATTACATTATCCCTCCCTTGGTAAACACTGGCATGAGCTCCAATTTCTTGTTGGCAATGGCTACTATCAACTCTGAGCTGGATATCACTGTCGGCATTGGGCGAAAGAAGGTGTCTGTTGTTAGTGGTGTCATGGACGTCATCCCACTGACGAGCTCGGATGAGATCCACATTACTAGCAACAATCCTTTTCAACTTGTTTATTTCACACATGGCAATGGACAGCGTTACTCATCTCTAATAGTGCTGCATTCAGTAGATGATATCTGCCAGACTCTGCCCTTGTTCGATTCAGTTGATATGAGTGAACAGCTTGATGACAATACCCATAGCAGAGAGAACTTCTTGTCTTCTGCTAAATTATCCTGGGGGCCAAACTTTGCTCAGCCACTTGATAATACAAAGTCCAGCTCTCTTCACACAGATACAGATGTGGGACTCTACCTGAGTACTATGACCAGAGAATTGCATCCGGCAATATGTGAGAAAAGTATGTATTAAGAAATATTTTTGAGCATTTTCTGACTGCCTTTTCCTGCAAAGTAAAACATTTAATTGTTCTATGTTTTTATGTTTTAATTACCTGCTCTGTGCTTACTCTGAAGCTGCAACATCTTGTGAAGAATTGCACTGTGGTCACAAAAGGAAGTGCATTATGAAAGATGGAAAGCCACTCTGCTCTTTGGAAACTAAAGTATGCTCTGCATGGGGAGACTCTTACTACCGCACCTTTGATGGAAGAGATTTTGTCCTTCAGGGGAACTGTAACTACACCCTAGTACAGACCACCTGTCCAGGCTTAAATGCTTCTGTTCCAGTACAGATCAATATAGCCAGAGCGCACTTGAGCAGTGTTACCATCTCTGCCATCTACACAGTGCAGGTCTACATTCAAGGGTTTAATATCTCCATGGTTAAAGAAGACAAACATCAAGTCAGGGTAAGTGTACTGTACTTATTCAAATAAAACATGCCGTTCTTTGTTGCTCTCCATGTTATCAGGGGGGCCATTCACATACAATGTGTTAACCATTTTTGCTTTTACAATCACAGATTGATGGACAGAAGAGAAACCTACCTCTTGCCTTAGGAAATGGGTCTCTGAACTTATATCCAAGTGGCTCCAGCATTGTCTTAGATACTACTTTTGGCCTGGTTCTGCAGTATGACTGGGACCACCACCTCCAGGTTGAAGTTAGCCCAGAGCTATATGGACTCCTGTGTGGTCTGTGTGGAAACGCCAGTCACAACTCCACGGGTGACTTCATTGGCCCTGATGGGACACACAAGACCCAGGCTTTGGACTTTATCCTCCCTTGGAGAGTGGACAGTGATACAGGCTTCTGTACTGAGGATTGCGGAGGTGGTGCCTCATGTCCAATATGTACTACAAGCCAAACCAAATCATTTCCTGGTGACATTAAACATGGCTCTGTGGGGGCTGGTTGCACTCTCCTGCAGAGCAGTGATGGACCTTTTGCTGAGTGCCACTCCTATGTTGATCCTGAGCCATATGTTCGTAGCTGTATGACCAATCTGTGTGTTGCCAATGGAGCTGCCTCTGCTATGTGTAGGGTCATGACAGCCTATGCCAACATCTGCCAGAGGCTCGGGGCCAGAGTTGCATACTGGAGAAGCATAGCCAAGTGCCGTGAGTCTTAAAATTGTTTACCATGGAGTGATAAACAACATTGTCCATAAAGAAGGCTAAGAGCATGTTCTTTCTTTCACAGCCATGATATGTCCTATGAACAGCCACTATGAGACCTGTGCCTCTGCCTGCCCTGCTACCTGTGGTAACCCAGATGCCCAGCTTGATTGCTCCTTGCCCTGTGTGGAATCATGCCAGTGCAACAAGGGATATCTGCTCAGTGGCGGCAAGTGTGTACCATATAACAAGTGTGGTTGCATCCACCAAGGTTCCTACTATCACCCCAAGGAGAACTTCTGGATTGACCAGCAGTGTCAGAGGCAGTGTGTTTGCCAGCCTACCTCCAGGAAGGTGATGTGTGCCCAGTCCCGTTGCCAGGTTGGGGAAGTGTGCAAGGTTCAAAATGGAGTCCTGGGCTGTCACACAGATGGGTCAGGGGTGTGCATAGCCAAAGGAGATCCTCATTATACCACCTTTGATGGGCGTGACTTTGACTTCCACGGTAACTGTACTTACCTACTCGCTGCTCATTGTCCTAGCTGGGGGGACCTGGAGGACTTTAGTGTGGAGGTGCAGAACCAGATGAAGGGCCCTACCAACCTTTCCTTCTCTCGGCTTGTTAAAATGTTGGTCTCTGGTTATTCCATTGAGATGTCGTATGACTGGAGTAACATGGTTAAGGTGAGTTCACTCATTTAACGAGAAAACAAAAAATGCACACCAATGAGGGAGGTGCTGGCTATAAGAATATGCTGAAGCCAAAGAAGGAAGATAACCGCACACTCAAGGCGATGCCATCAAATGTTTTAATCGACGTGAAACCCTAAAGGGTCTTTTTGAAAAAGACCTTTTAGGGTCGAAACGTTGATTAAAACATTTGATGGCATCGCCTTGAGTGTGCGGTTATCTTCCTCCTTTGAGTTCACTCATTTGCCACAATACATCCCACCAAGCTAATGTTATTTCCACATGTAAACATTCTTCCAATTGTTTCAGGTAAATGGTCTACTCCTGAGTCTTCCCTCTGTGTTAAGCCAAGGCAAAGTAAAGATCTACATGATTGGGCTCTCAATGCTTATAGAGACTGACTTTGGCATTGTTGTGACATATAACTCAGACCTCCTGACTGTCCACGTGCCAAGGGTCTTCTCTGGTGGTCTCTGTGGCCTATGTGGGAATTTCAACGGTGATCCGGAAGACGACCTGATGGCAGAGGGGGAATCTGACATGTCTGTGGCTGTCACACGCTGGCGAACCAACAGCGGACATGGCTGTGTGGATGTGCCTATGAACACCTCCCAATGCCATCCACAAGAGAATGATGTTTATCGAGGAAAAGACTTCTGTGGAAGGTTACTGGATACAGAGGGAGCATTCCAGAGCTGTCACAAAGCTGTTGATCCACGTGGCTTCTTTGACAACTGTGTTTATGACCTCTGCTCTGGCAATGGTAACCAGACCACCCTGTGTCAGATTCTGTCCAATTATGTTGCTATATGCCAAGAAAATGGAGCTATAGTGGATGAATGGAGGGCTTCTGATTTCTGTAGTGAGTAATTTTGGTGAAAAGAAGTTTCATTGCTTTTTACATGTCTAATGTGTATAGGGATACAAACATTTAGAATTGAATTGCTTAAATGGTGTTTAACTAACATACCTCCCTCTGCTTCTGTAGGTCTCTTCTGCCCATCTAACAGTGAATACCGCGTATGCTCCAATCCTGTGTCTGTCTGCGTAGAACTCCCCAGTCCTTTAGCAATGACCTGCAAGGAGGGCTGTTTCTGCAAACCTGGTTTCTTCCACAGTGGTGGGAAATGTGTACAAATCTCTGAGTGTGGCTGCATTTACAATGGAGTTTACCATGAAATCTATGATAACTTTTACCCTGATGAGCACTGCCGGGTGCACTGCGCCTGTGTTGGCCATGGTCAAGTGCAATGTACCAACCACACATGTCCAAATGGAACAAAATGTGCGATCCAAGATGGCCACCGGGCATGCCATGCTTCACAACCTGTCAAGTGCACACTCATGAGTGGCAGGCACTTCAGGAGCTATGATGGACATAGCTTTGACTTTCATATGGGAAGCTGCCGTTATGTTCTATCCCAGTTTTGTGACAAGGAGCAGTCTGACCCCATCATTCATATCCAGCAAGGCCGGCTGTACCTAAGGGTCTATGGAGTGAACATGACTTTGGAGATGGAGCACTGGGGCAAAGTAAAGGTAAACAATAGCACATTTACCAATATGAGCTTTTCAGTATGCCTTGATTGTGTTTAATTGTCCTTTGTTAATTCTTATTTTCCAGGTTGAAGATGTTTTATGGGGTCTTCCTGCTCAGCTTGAACACATGGCAATTGTGCAGTCTGGTTTACTGATTCATGTGGTGGTGGACACTGGGGTCACTGTCACTTATGGTGGACCTAACCTAATACAAATAGTAATTCCTGCCTCTCATGGAAAAATGTGTGGGTTGTGTGCAAACTTCAATGGCAACGCTACAGATGACACACAGAACCCCAATGGCAACCTTACGAGTGATGATTCCATCTTTGCCTCCTCCTGGGCACTTTCACCATCTGGAACCAATTGCTCTGAAGGATGTGGGGATTTCTGTTCAGTGTGCAACTCTACCATGGCAGCTGAATTTGCATCTGATAACCTCTGTGGCATCCTGTCAGCTCCTACTGGATCGTTTAGTGGTTGCCACTCCACTGTGGATCCACAGCCTTTCTTTCAGAATTGTGTGAATGACTTATGTATGTCTAATGGGGATGTAGCACTGTATTGCAGTAGTTTGAGAGACTACTCATTTGCATGCCAAGAGGCAGGAGCTGAGGTCCAACCATGGAGGGGCGTAAAGTGTTGTAAGTATTACTGCTCTTGACTGTCTTAATTTCATCTATTAATCTGTCATGATGTGCCAGTACATGTAAATCATACTGAATGCACATGCAGCTTGTTAGAAATTTAACAAGCTGTAACAATGATGTTGCCAAATTCATGAAAGGGTGTCTGGTGTGTTTGCTTATTTTTCCCCCAGCACTCTCATGCCCTAAAAACTCCCACTACAATATATGTGTCAGTGCATGTCCTGAGTCCTGTGCTATTTTATCTGATATCCCCTGCCCATGGCCCTGTGTTGAGGGATGCCAGTGTGACTCTGGCTATGTGCAAAATGGGAATGGCTGTATCAAAGCTGAGGAATGTGGTTGCTTCTACCATGGGCACTACTATGAGGTGCGTGACCGCAAATTATTTGGTTTATATCAACTAGCAGTTATAAATTTTGCCTTCATCAGTGCAGTTCATGTGTGGTTTTACAGCCAGAAACTAAATTGCTAACATGCGGTCTGGCCACACGATTGCAGCTTTCCTTCACTTCTGAGAAACCCATTTGATTGCTGAGGGTGTATTCTGTTATGACACATTGGCACATTTACATCTGACTCCACTGCAGGTGCAGTCATGAACATGTTGCCACAGTCAAGCTAAACAAGTGTATCGTGCCTCAGTTGGCCCATGCACTGTTAGTAACATGACTCATTAATGGCTTGGCTGAAAGTGCACGTCTCTCACCTGTACATGGTGCATGACTAATCCCAAAATCCTAGGCCTTTGTGTTATCCTGGGTTGTCAGTTGGATGTTTGGTGTTTAGAAAACAGTTGAGTAACACACACTAACAGTGACTCATTGTTCTCTGTAGATGGGGGAGACATCTTGGGCTGAGGGATGCTCTGAGTGGTGTAACTGCTCTGCCCCTGCTACCATGTGCTGTGAGCCGGCCTCTTGCCCTGAGGGACTGAGCTGCACCCTTAACGATACCTGGGGCTGTGCAGGGAAAGGTAGGCCATGCTGGTTCTGCTGGGTTGGTTGACATTTCCTCACAGGCTAAGCGTTGTTCACCTAGCTGCACCATGCATACTGATGACTTTAAACACCTTTTTGTTCACAAATTTTATATGTACAGTTGATTTGTGCATCTTATCAGGGATTTTCTGAAACCTGTGATTGACACCACAAAGGTGATTCATTTTTGCTCCCCACGTCCTGTCACTTAACTGAAATGAGGTCAAAGACTTTCCCCCTCCCCCTCATAGAGCACATTACATCTTTACACAAAATGCCCTACCTGTCTAGTGGGAGTGAACATGATTACACTGCTTGTCAATCAATCACAAGTAATAATGCACCTCCATAATTTTGTCAAAATTGTTTTGTCAAAAATTGTATTTTAAATATGTTGTATCACTAACTATTGAATGTGTATTAACATTGGAATCCCATCCGAATATAAGGCAGTTTTTTTCCACTTTGGAATGAATGTGGCGTGTTTGCAGTTGAACTCAATGTCTTTTAATTTATTATGTTTAAGAACTGGCAGACCGTAATAATCACAAAAATAATGGGTAGACTAATATGATTTGCAAAATTTAATTCATTCATTTAATTGGTGAATTGTAGTAGTCATTACATCTGTTACTCAGAACAATCTGGTCTGATAAGGGCTGATGTCTGCAGATATTCTGGCAAGTTATACACCCCCAGCTGCTTGTGCTTTCTTCCTAAACTGTAAACATTAATCAGAAGCTTTTTTCCCTTTTTATTTTTCAGATGAAGAGCATAAACTCTGTGAGAATGGAGAGACCTGTGGCGTCCAGAGCGAACCTCAGCAAACCCAGTGTTGGGTGTTGGGAGGTGCCCACTTCTACACCTTTGATGGAGAGATGTTTGAATTCCAAGGAAACTGTACCTACACTCTTGTCCATATATTGAATAATAGCAGTGTGAATGATTCATTTTGGGTCAGGGTACAGAAAGACAGGACCCACAACAAAGCTTCCTCTCTTAAGGCTATTCATGTCAAAATGGCTAAGGACCATATTGCTATCTACAGATGGGAGAAAGGCTATGCTTGGGTAGGTTTTGAATTTGGAAACTTGCACAACCACATGTCATCGTCACAGCTTTGTACTCGATCCAAGATTTTTTCTTTTTTTTTTGTTTATAATTGCAGAGTAGATGTGTTCCAATTGGACATCATTCAACAGCATTAGCACCTGGATAATGCCCTCTTATTGATTGGCAGGTTTTCATCATGGACATTTTAAAATGTTATTTTCACTACATAGAATCTGAAACATTTGTTTGGGTCCTACTCATTTTATTTGCTCAGTACATTGCCAATTTTCTAGTGATAGAAATAGATTCTAGTGCATACATCGATAAACTTCCATGGTTTGAAATGTCACTGCGTAACTACATGTGAAATGCACTTTGCATTGAATTGTACAAAATGTCTCTCCTGCTTTCCTCATAGATAAATGGTTATAAAAGGCTCCTGCCTGTGACTCTGCAGTTTGGGCAAGTGAAGATTCATCAGAGTGGCGTTTTTGTCGTTGTGGATACTAATCTGGGCATCCAAGTCAAGTATGACTGCTTCCATTATGCCACTATCCTCTTCTCTAATAAAACTGAAGTGCACGGTATGTGTGGGAACAACAATGGGATCAAGGAAGATGACCTCAGCACCCCACAGGGTGTAGCTGTTAATGCTACCACCTTTGGCTGGAGCTGGAGAGTTCCTGATCAGGAAGCCTACTGTACAGCAGACTGTGGAGGAGCCTGCCCAAACTGCTCTGCTGACCAGCTACAAGAGAACAATGTTGCCAGTCATTGGATCTCCTTGCGTGATTACTTGTGGTCACTAAATGCTTTCTACCTGTGCCGTGAAGTGGTAAACTACACTGAAGTCTACTCTGTGATTAGCGTCTTTGACCTGTGCACCAGTCAGGACCCTCAAAAGGCCCTCTGCCTGGGCATAGAGGCCTACGCTGCTACCTGCCAGAATGCCCAGATCCAGATCGGAGAGTGGAGGAATAGTACTTTCTGCCGTAAGATAAGCTTTGTGTTGCCGTGGGGGAAATAACTGAAGTTGCTTGGTATTTAAAATGTCTCCCACAACTGAATGCTTAATTAATTTGTTGCAAGTGTCTTGTTTCTCATCATTATAATGTGTAGATATGCTTCCACGCATGATTACACCCTCAAACCCCCATAACATGTTCTTAAATACAACTGTTGGATTAGCTTCAAATCCCACTTATGTAGTGATACTATTCATAACCCAACAGTTGCTTCTATCAAAATGTATATGCAATGTGGCTGAAAATATACTAGTTGATGTGTGTAGTTATCCTTCCTTATCACTGATCATTCTCATGTTCCTCTCCCACTTTCTGTCTCCCAGCAATGTCCTGCCCAGTGAATAGCCATTATGAGTCCTGTGGCACAGCCTGCCCTGCCACCTGTGAGAACCCGTCCAGCTCAAGCCCCTGCACCCTGGCCTGTGTGGAGACATGCCAGTGCGACCCAGGATTCGTCCTGGACGGTGATGTTTGTGTCCCCTACCCCCTATGTGGCTGCATTCACAACGGCTACCGTTACCACAGCAACCAGACCTTCTGGGCTGATGAGGGATGCACAGAGCGGTGTGTTTGTGACCCCCAAACCCACCAGACCCACTGCCATGTGGCTTCCTGTGGCCCTGATGAATACTGTGGTCTCCGCGAAGGAGTCAGGAGCTGTGTGCCACACCCCTGGCAGACCTGCATATACACTGGTCATCACTTTACCACCTTTGACCAGCATGACTATGATTTGCAGGGCACCTGCCAGTACCAGTTACTGGGCATGTGTGGGCAGAGGCAAGGCCTTGCTGCTATAGAGGTTCATGTCCAGACTGATGGACATCTAGAGTCACCTCTTCATGTCTTGGTCAATGTGAGTGGTACACTGGTGGAGATGAACAGCAAAAACACTGAGAGGATAGAGGTGAGTGCCAGTATCCTGCTGTTGCCATTACTTCTGCTTAAATGTTCTAGCTCATAAATTTTCATGCCACACAAAGCATTAAATGACTGTCACTCATCTATGAATTCTGGACACTGCTAGAGAATCAAATTATTTATGAACTATTACAATCAAGGCAGCCTTAACAATTATGGAATTAGATATGAAAGATTAATTCTGAAAATGTGAGTGTTGAATGCAATGTTGGCACCCCCTACAGGTGAACGGTGTCAAGAGGAGCATGCCCTATCTACTCAGCCCCACTGCAATGGCTTCCTCTATGGGGATGCACACTTACATTCACACAGACTTGGGCTTTGTTTTCAGCCTCAGCGTACAGGGCAGAGTCAGCATTAGCCTATCTACTAAATATGCCAATGCTACCTGTGGCCTGTGTGGTAACTTAAACTCTGACCCTGCTGATGACCTCACGGTGACTGGCACCCAGCAGCATCTTAGTCCTGAGCAGTTTGGAAAAGCCTGGAGAAGTGGACACAATCCTTGGTGTGTGGAGGGCTGTCTAGGAGGAAGTTGTCCAAAATGTTCCTCTGAGCATCTGGCTGACTACTCTGACCCAGGGGCTTGTGGGAAGATTCTGGAGGTTAATGGACCATTCAGACACTGTCATGGCAAAGTGGACCCCTCTAGCTTTTACAAGCGCTGTGTCAGTGACCTGTGTCTTCATGGAGGTCTCCAGCCTGCACTGTGCAACTCCCTGGCTGACTATACTGCTGTCTGCCTTTTCCACAAGGCTACCATTTATGCCTGGAGAAGACCTGGATTCTGCTGTGAGTCTTAATGTGCTTCCAGCTCTGTTACGCAAGTGAATTAAATGAATATTCTCTACAAATGTAACTGTGATGTTCGGAGTTCAGCATCATTGCACACCAAATGAAATGTGGGGTGGAAGGGGGGGAGGGTGCAGAAGCATGTGCGAGCACTCAACATTTCATCATGTTTGGTTAGTTGTTATTGATCACATATCAGAAGGAATTGCCACTGTGATTATTTGCATATGAATCAGATACATGCCTCTAGGTACACATTTTAATGTGGGGTTTGTTTCCTTGTGCATTTATGACTGTTGAAAAATTTAGTATGAATTAGATACAGTACCCTGTGGCTGAACAGCTATTGGTATTGAGGCCACAACCTCCCAGCTGCCATTGTGCCACTAGATGGTACTAATGCATCACTGGTCAACCCTAACCTTGTCTCTTACTTTACAACTTTTTCCTGTTGTTCTGCCCATAGTGACGCATGTCTCTTTCTACCTCCACAGACCAGTCCTGTCCCTCCAGTACCAGCTACAGCATGAGTTCTGCCCCTGTTCACTTCTGCCTCGGCTGGCAGAATAACACAGTAGAGATGCCTCAAAACACTGGGGAGAACTGCCTCTGTGGAGCAGGCTTGGTTCACAGTGGCGGCCTCTGTGTCCATCCAGAGAACTGTGGTTGCTCTCACCATGGAGAATACCTCAAAGCAGGGCAGGAGCTGTCTACCTGTGAAAAAAGCTGTTTGTGTCACACTGGGGGTCACATGACTTGTCGTAATGTGTCCTGTGGGAAGGATGAGGGATGTACACTTATTAGGGGTGTTCAGGGTTGCCACCCCAAACCCAAAGAGGCACGCTGCTCTGTTGATGGTAGATCCCAGTACACCACTTTTGATGGACAGATATTTGAATTTTATGGTTCATGTAACTACACCCTGGCCCAGACCTGCTCTCTCAAGGAACTGGATGTGGAGCCTTTCATAATAGCTGTACAGGGCAGCCATACGGGAGTCAGGCAAATATACCTGCAAGTCTATAAGATGTATTTTAAGATGTCAAACGATTATCCTGGAAAAGTTCAGGTAATTCAAGTAACAGTTCTACAATTTTTACAGTAACTGCTTAGAGATAAAGCATTGTAGAATAATTTTAATTATTTTAGCACAATATTCACTAATTGTATATTATGTATAAATATGAATCATTTCTCTTAGGTAAATGGAGTTCTAGAGAACCTGCCGTTCTCCCAGAACAATGTTACTGTGCTTCAGAAAAGTGGATGGCTGACCATCAATGCCTCATGGTCCGTCCAGCTTATTTCAGACCTACACAACCACATTCTGGTCAAGATCCCAGACATTTACGGCCAGACCACCTGTGGCCTTTGTGGGAACTACAATGCTAATCCCTCAGATGACCTCCAGCTGCCCAACAGCACTCTGATCTCTGATACTGACATCTTTGGGCCATCATGGAGGTTGTTTGATACTGATTCATCTTGCAGCGACATATGTGACAATGCCTGCCAACGCTGCCGGTCCCCTGTACCCAAGTACACCTCGGACCTGTACTGTGGCCTCCTCACCCAGCCTGTGGGACCTTTCTCCCACTGTCACCAGGTGGTGTGCTCAAAGAACTACTATTCATTCTGCATGGCACATCTCTGCATGACAGAGGGGCAAAGCGGGGCCCTGTGTGACGCACTGCAAGCATATGAGACAGCATGTCAAGAAGCTGGAGTGAAGGTTGGCCTCTGGAGGAACATCACAGGCTGTGGTAGGTCTGACATCTTAGTAGTGTGGCAAGTCAGATAATGACAATATACAGTTTTTGTTTTTTGTTTTTTTGTTTTTTTAAATGGGTCAGAACTATTCATCCAGATTAAAAAAAAAAAGATGATGATTCAAAAATAATTTATATAGCACGTTTGAAAACAATTTACAAAGTGCTTCACAAATAAAAGCATGGAGTAAAATATAAGGTAGTGTTGATAAAAACACATCTAAAATAAGAATATACAGTATGGGAATACGGTATGGTATTGTATACAGTATTGTACTGAAGTAGTTTTTTGGGGGTTTTTTTCTTCTTTCTTTCTTTTACAGCATACCAGTGCCCCCAGTTCAGCCACCACAGCCAGTGTGCCAATGCCTGCTCCTCGCTGTGTCCGGAGGTTGGACAGGCAGTGCAATGCCCAAGAGAGTGTGAGGAAGGTTGCCAGTGTGATGCTGGAAACCTCCATGATGGCCATGCCTGTGTGTCAACAGGGCATTGTGGGTGTTCACAGGATGGGAGGAGGTTTAAGGTGAAAGAATAAACCATGACTCTGTAAACAGTCTAACAATCATGCTGATGTGCTTGGCTGATAAATGCATGAAGTCATTAAGTCATCAAAAAAAAAAATATTTGCATATCGCAAATGAAAACCCACTGAATTCAAAGACTCTTACTTAGTTTTAGTGAGCATTTTGCCTCCTATGTTTTAATGAGCATTTTGCCTCCTCACAAAGTCTTTTACCTATACACTGTTTGCATTGGCTTTATATTACCTTTGGCTCTACTGTGTTTCTATTCAGGCCTCTGAGAGCAAAATTATACAAAACTGCACCATGAAATGCACCTGTGGGCCTCCTCTTGTGTGTGAGGACTATTCATGCTCTGCCCAGCACAGCTGTGTAGTTTCAGATGGAACCATGGGCTGCAGCAAGGCTGGTAAGTATTGGCTATGTTACAACAATTACATTATCTACAGCATGACATTTAATATAGAATAGCAATTTATATAGGATAGCTCCTAGTGCAATTAAAGTACTTAACATTTGTGGTGTTAACTGAATTAATTATCCCTTTCTTTGAGTAGTGGAAAGCCCAGATCCATGTGAGGAGAGATGTGATGAATCAGAGAAATGTTCCCTGAGCAATGGTGTGCCTGTCTGTGAGACCCCTCAGGGTATGTGCTGGGCCTGGGGACACCCACACTACCACACCTTCGATGGGCTCGACTATGACTTTGAGGGTACCTGCACCTACCTGCTTGCAGCCAGCCGAGGGGCAGCTTGTGGTCTGACACCCTTCAGTGTGTCGGAGAAGAGTGACCGCTATGGCAGCACAGGAGCAACCTCCACACGGGTGGTGACCGTACAGGCTTATGGGCTCATCATCAAGCTCAGCAGCGAGAAGGGTAGAGTATGGGTAAGTAGTGGTGTGTTTCTGAATGACAAAATTGCTCAGGTTTTGCTGTTGGCATTAATGTGTTTCCCCTTCATTTCCAGGTTAATGGTCTGGTGGAATATCTCCCTGTCAGTTTATTACAGGGCAAGATCCAGGTGTCCCACAGGGAAGGAAAGGTTCTACTGAAGACTGACTTTGGCATGCAGGTCGTCTTCGACTGGAGCTCCACCGTTGCTGTGACTCTGAACCCACGCTACAAGGGCAAAGTCTATGGGCTGTGTGGCAACTTCAACGGTGATCCTCTAGATGAGCATACTGTAACCACACATGGCTCACTTCCCATTCAGAGTGTGGTTGACCTGGCCCAGGCATACAGGCTGTTTGATGGGGACCACAGATGCTGTACTGATTGTAAGCAGACAGCAGATAAATTGACCTTGGCCCCAGATCCTGTTCCCAACAACACCTCCAGCTACAGGAGACTGTGTGCAGTCCTCATGGATCAGAAGGGGCACTTTGCCCACTGTCATGGCAAAGTCAATCCAGATTCCTTCTACCAAAGTTGTGTAGTTGACCTCATGCAAAATGGAGAGTCGAAAGTTGCTGTTGACCAGGCTATGAAGTCATACTCTTTGGTTTGTGAACAATCTAATGATGACTACCACAGTGGGGTGATAAGCGGTGAGTAATAATGTTAAGATGTGCAGTATATTGTAGCTACAGTAAACTTTAAAATTTTGACTATTGTGTTATAATCTATGAATGACAAACCAATAAATCATTTCAGATGTGCACTGCCCGGCCAACAGCCACTACAAGACCTGTGGCTCAGCCTGTCCTCCATCGTGTGAGTTTAACATTGCCTACTGTAATAAGATCTGTGTGCAGGGCTGCTTCTGTAACTCTGGCTTCGTCAAGAGCCCAGAGGGTTGTGTGCGTCCGAAGCAGTGTGGCTGCACAGACTCCATAGGCAAATACCACAGTCTCAACACAACTTTCTGGACCCCTGACAACTGTGGTCAGCTCTGCGTCTGTGGTCCAGCCACCAGAGAGATCCACTGCAAGCCGACCGAGTGCCCCAGAGGACAGTTCTGCAAGCGGCTAGGACACATAAGGGTCTGCCAGCCCCAAAAAAATCTCAACTGTACCATTGTCTCTGGGCTGTATTTCACTACCTTTGATGGGCATCATTTTGAATTTAGAGACAGTTGTGCTTATTCATTGGTTCAAACCAACTCCAATCAAACTGATCTGACACCCTTCAACATCACCATCTCTGATGCAAGGTGCCACAAAAGGCTTTTTCACAGCCTTAACTTGAAACTCTCTGTCTATAATTTGGAGTTGGTAGTGAGCAAAGATGACCCAGTAAAGATTTTGGTGAGTGTTTGGCCAGTTTTTATTTTTTAAGATGAGCTAATGTATGTAATTTGTGTAATGATTGATTGGTGTAACTAGTTAGTGTTGTAATTGATGTAATCTAACCTAGCGATATTTCTCTTCATTCACAGGTTAATGGACTGCACAAGCCCTTACCATACTCTCATCAAACAGGCCGTGTAAGAGCCTATCACACACCTTCATCCCTGGTAATCCACATTGACATGGGATTACAGCTGGTCCTCTATAAAATGGGCACTATAATGGTTATCCTCCCCAGCACTTGCGGATCTTCTGTCTCTGGTCTTTGTGGGAATGCCAACGCCAACCCACATGATGACCAATTGATGCCCAATGGAGAGCATGCCCAAAACACACTGGAGTTTGCCCACAGCTGGAGGTCTGGAGGGGCAGATGCCTGTAGGTCCAGCTGCGCCTCCAGGTTGAAGCATTGCCCTGCAGAGGAGCAGAGGCTTTTTGAAGGCAGTGATTTCTGTGGGGTGCTATTAAATGAGCTGGGGCCATTTGGAGACTGTGCTTCAGTGTTGAGTCCCAAAAACTACTTCCACAGCTGTGTGGCAGACTCTTGCTCTTATGGGGGCCACTCCTCAGCCCTCTGCAGTTCCATCGCATCCTATACTGCAGCCTGCCAAGCAGCTCAGCTGCCTATCAGGCAGTGGAGGAGTGATACATTCTGTGGTGAGTAAATGCATTATCCATTATCAGTCAGTTAAAGTTGTATTTGCAAATGTATCACATGATGATGGGGGACAAAATCTCACAATTGAATCTGCAGTATTAAATATTTGGGTTCGTTGAGGTAAGACAGGGGAGACTTAATACTTCTATGTGGCATCTTGGTGTGACCGGTTAACACTCTTACATTAAAAAAAATAGGGTCTCATGATTAATTTGTTGGTCTGCATGATTTGCTTAATTCATTAAGGTAAAGTAAGACTCTCTGACCATTTCTCCTCTAGGTATGTTGTGCCCTAAGAACAGCCACTATGAGCTGTGTGGACCTCGATGTCCTGTTGTATGTGCTGGTCTGTCTTCCCCAGCCAATTGTAGTGGAGGTTGCGAGGAGGGATGCCAGTGTGACCCTGGCTATGTCCTAAGTGATGGTCGGTGTGTGCTGGTTTCGGATTGTGGCTGCATGCATGATGGGCAGTATTACCCTGCTGGCTATTTCTACCCTGGGCACAGCTGCCAGAAGTGTCACTGTAGGAGAGGAGAGGTGACCTGCAATCCTACACCCTGCAGTCCCCTGGAAAGCTGCTTAGTAAAGGATGGTGTTGCCAAGTGTAAGCCTCTGGAGTACGGGGTGTGTCAAGTGTTGGCCGGCTTTGGCTACATCACTTTTGATGGCTTGGCTCTGCCTCACCATGGAGCTTGTACCTATGTAGTGTCAGATCTTTCCTCTAAAGCCATACATGACTATACTCTGCTCCTTAGCTTTAAGGAGAGAAATGGCATAACTCATAAAATCAGCAGAGTAGTGTTTCTGTGGCATTCATTAGAGTTGTCAATTGACCCTGAGACTCCATGGAAAATGCAAGTAAGTTATCCATGTATGTATGTGTTGATGGTTTATCTGCAAAGATTTTATGATGCTAACATTTAATCGGTCTGTATGCTTTCAGGTCAACAAGGAAGAACTCTCCTTACCTTTTGACATGGGTAAAATTAAAGCATACCAAGATGGCAGCAGCCTGACTATTACAACAATGTCGGGGGTGAGAATTCAGTTGTCCTCCACCCAGTACCTCAGTTTGTCTGTACCACAGGGTTACGAAGCCACGGCTTCTGGCCTCTGTGGGAACTTCAATGGGGACCGGTCTGATGACTTGGAGCTCCGAAACAATCATCTGACCAAAAGCATTGCAGAGTTCCTGTACAGCTGGGCAGTAGTCACCCCTGGACAGCCTTGCTACAAGAATTGTGGAACAGCCTGTGATGGATGCAGTGTGTCCCCTGAAGCCATGATGGCCTGTGATGTACTATTGGCCAGGAATGTTGTATTCAACCATTGCTGGAACAGTGGCGTGGAGCCCCATGTTTACAGAGATGTATGTATCAGAGCGGTTTGTGCTGGGGCAGGGCACATGGAGGCCACATGTCTAGCACTGGAAGCATATGCTGCAGCCTGCCAAGCCAAAGGAATAACTGTAGGCCCATGGAGAAAAAACACTCCCTGCTGTAAGGCAATAATTTTTGTCATAATTTGGATGATGAGTGTAAGATCTATTATAAATAGTTTTATATCTGCACAGCTCTCCAGTGTCCTGACCGCAGCAGCCCAAGTGACTGTGTTGACTCAAGCTCCAGCTCGTGTCCTGCTCTCCTCCAGCTTGGTTCTTCAGCAGTGGGCTGTTCTGAGGGCTGCCAGTGCCTCAATGGAAATGTGTTTGATAGGGAGGAGTGCGTACCTCACAGTCGGTGTGGGTGTGTTCTTCATGACAGATATATCAAGGTAAGCCTACATGCTTACTGTAGGCAGTATATAGTGACCAGTTTTCTGATTTTAGTTATTTTATACATCAGGGTGATATGGTGTATCTTTAATGATGAGCAAAGCTCATGTAAACTGGTTAAAGTAACTTCGGACTTCCTGTTGTTTCTCTGTTCTCCCTTCCTCAGATGGATGAGCAGCTGTACACTGAGGACTGCACCCAGAGGTGCTGGTGCCATCCTGTGGGTGGGGCACTGTGTGAGAAGGCAGCCTGCAGCCCTGGGCAGCAGTGTGCTCTGAGGAATGGTTCCTGGGGCTGCCATGAGCAGCCAGGAGTTTGTGAGCTCAGGAGCAGCCTCCAGGTCTCCACCCTCAGTGGGCAGCAGCTGAGCTTGGAACCCCAGTTCTCTTACCGCCTGGTGTCTCTGTGTGACGAGGCCAGTGAGCAGTGGTTCAGCCTGATCTCCTACCATGGACCCTGTCATGGCAGCTCTTCCAGGATTGTCACGGTATTGCAAATTCTCCTAAAGGGATCATCAGTTGCTATCCAGGAAGGCACAGTGAGGGTAAGAATCCACTGAGGATTTTTATTTGCACAAAGTGAACCACGTATTGAATGTTTGCCATCAGCAAGGTTTCTGTTTGGTAACTGATTGTTGCACCCACAGGTGAATGGACACTTTGTGTCCCTCCCTTACATGCTGCCATCAGGTGTGTCCCTGTCACCTGGTGTGACCCAGGACAAGTCAGAGGTCACAGTGATCCTGAGGAGAGATGCTGGGATGGAGTCGGAGCTGGAGATGGAGATTGGTGTCACCATGGTGACTGTCAAGCTCCCACTCTGGTACTCAGACAAACTGTGTGGTCTCTGTGGAAACCACAACGACCTCCACTCGCATAAGTCTGTCAAGTCATGGGTCCTCCCAGACTTTCCTGGCTGGTATGTGAATTTCTCTTCACAGCAAGAATGTGTGGCTTAATTTTATTTACGTTTTATTGATGTTTTGTGTATTTTCTATGTTGTAGATTAATAAAATTTTATTCAATGTTCTCTTTTTCTCTCTCAACAGTGGCTTCAGTGGATGAAGACTGACCATTTTAATGTTTTCAATAATGTGTGGTGTTCACTGTGTAGTGTTGAATACAAACTTTTGATAAAGACAATTTTGTATGGTCTGTCATTCAAACTCCTCACATGGTGTCCCCTTCCCATAACATAATTTCACCTATGGTGGGTGGCATCCTTATGTGATAAGCCCCACACCTTTTTTTTTTATTTTTTGTTAGATAAAGTCCTCTCCCAACCTTGTGTTCCTTGCGAAAGAAAATGTAACAAGGGCACACCTTTTTCTAACTCCACAATATGTATACAATAACTAAACCAGACTTACTGTGGCCAAGCCCATGGGTTTCTGACTACATGCAGATCAGTTAAATATTTGACTTGTCGTTTGATAGGCAAACTTACAATGCAAACCTTTTGAGGGTCAAGTTGTTTTTACTTTCTACAATACCTGCTGCCTTGTGTACATTACAATAAAACAATGTAATGAGGGCACACCTTTTCTAAGTCCACAATATGTATGCCGTAACTAAACCAGGCTTACTGTGGCCCAGCCTACAGGCTTCTGACCAAATAGATTAGATATTTGACTTTTAATCATTGTTATTTGGAAAGCTAATGTAAACTTCTTGAGGGCCAAGTTGTATTTACTTTCTACACTACAGTATCTGCTGCAGTTCTTGAGTGACACACAAAACTAACAGAAACCTCATTAGGCCAACTAATGCCACTCTTTACACCAACATTAGTTTTAACAATATTTGATTAATCAATTCCATTTCTATTGACTGGGATTATCCACCTCTTTGTTTACATAAGTATGGGCTAGTTTAATGGACACTGGGTCTGATGGGCTACCTCAGATGTGCTTTTTCCAGTGAGGAAATAACTAAACTCATTCATTTAAACATCACCTCTGGAATGTAGCATGTCTGCCTGCCTTTTTACTGATCAATTAGAAAAACAGTAGTGCCCCAGGGCTGTAAAATAGAATCTAATGAGCCTTCCCTGCCAAATAGGTTAGATGGACATTGCTAGAAATTCAGATTGGTGTATTATGAGTAAGTTCTTATGCGCTAGCATCATGATGCATTGTTGGTGGTGTGAAACTAATGTTTTCCCTAACTGATCAATAATATCCTCATCTCTTCCATCAATTATTTATCCCTTGACACAAAATGCTGAGTGGAAGAAAAGTGTTTGAAAGTCCAGCAAAAAGTTCAGGGCATTGAGTATCCATTAAGTTTTCATGTTGCATCACATTTTTACAAAACGAAAAAATGATTTACAAAATGTATCATTATGTAACATTTATACATGACACTTGCTATTCTGAATTGCAGGTGTCAATGTTGGAAGAATCCAACATTTTGGAGCATTTTTATACCTTTAAAATTGATGCTGATGCCAAATATCAGTATGGTACCAATATATACACTCACCGAGCACATTATTAGGAACACCTGTACACCTGCTTATTTATGAAATTATCCAATCAGCCACTCATGTGGCAGCAGTGCAATGCATAAGATTATGTAGATACAGGTCAGCAGCTTCAGTTAATGTTCACATCAAACATCAGAATGGGGGAAAAAATGTGATCTCATTGACTTTGACCGTGGCATGGTTGTTGGTGCCAGACAGGCCGGTTTGGGTATTTCTGAAACTGCTGATCTCCTGGGATTTTCACACACAACAGTCTCTAGAGTTTACACAGAATGGTGAGCGGCAGTTCTGTGGACAGAAACGCCTTGTTGATGAGAGTGGTCAGAGGAGAATGGCCAGACTGGTTGGAGCTGACAGAAAGGTTTCAGTAACTCAGATAATCTCTTTACAGAAAACATCTCAGAATGCAACACATCGAACCTTGAGGCGGAGGTCACTTTGGTAGCCGGTTGACATTGAGCTGAAAGCTGATATATATGATATATAATAATGATATTATATATCATATATATATATGTATGTATGTACTGTATATATATATATATATATATGTATATATGTGTGTATATATATGTATATATATATATATATATATATACACACACACACACACATTTATTTATTTATTTATTTATTTTTTGTTTTCCCCAATACCCAGCCAGATTATGAAACTACATTGTTTGATGTGGGCTCAGAGAATCCTGGGGAAAGTCTGTAGATAAGCTGTGGTTTTGGTCTTATCACACTCTTGCTTTGCCCAGTCCAAAATGGATAATGTTATTTGGTTACACCAGAATATATTGAAAGTGGGTGACTATTCTATCAAGATTGACCTATATCTGCCTGGTGTTGCACATCCTGTGGCATTGGAATTTGTGCTGATTAAAAAACAAAACTGGGTCATGTTACATAAACATTAAGAATGAAAATCATGATCAATGTGATATTAATCACTATGCTATCCAAATACCTATCTCAGTATGTTCTAAATTTTCCACATAAACTGTTCAAATTGCATCCAGGAGAAAAGGTACATGGGCTTCAAGAGAAAGCTATAAGGGATGATGGGATGATTTTATTTTTCAATAGAGTACAGATCCATGGGGCAGGAAATGCTGATACCTACAGTATCAATGCGTCTCACATGCATGATGAATTCCTGGATGTCAGGACGTACAGTTGGTGTGTATCTGGGTGTGTTCTGACTCATTCAACAGTGCAATGGTATATTGCAAAAGTAGTTGGTATTGGACCTCACACCCATGTAAATATACAGCAGGACCTAAATATCATTTCCAGGTTCTGCCCTAGTTTGTTTAGAGAAAGAGTAGGTGTCAATTTCCCTCTCATAGCCCTGTTGGACTTGTGATTGGCTGTTTGTTTTCGTTCATAACAGTATAAATAAGGATGGAATAATGTGGGTTTCATCATGCTAATGTCCCTTACCAGGTAAGCATTGTTTTTTTTTAAGTCAGAGATGAATTATATTGGAAGTTATATCATATTAAATCAATTATATTACTCAAAAGTTATTCACAAATGCTGCTGTAACTGAAATTGAGAACTGCTGTTTTTGTTTTGTGTTTTTTTCCCCCCTTTCTTTCAGCCATGGGGACCCAATTGTTGCTGTGTGCTTTGGTGGCTCTACTCAGCTGTAAGTGTTTCTTTTGTTGTACTGCGGAAATTTTATAACTGCGGCAGTCAATTTATCAAGTTTAAATTTAACGGGAATCTTTCTGGGCTTTCGGGACCCACTGCAATGTTGCATATTTTCACTCTAATGTGAAATAACCACTTGTGTCCTCTTTCCTATTTGTCATGTAATTTAATAATGTTTTTGGCATGAAGCCATATGAATAGTGATGTAAATCTTATAATTATGGAAAATCTTAGATAGTTATATCCAGTCCACCAAATAATCCTAGCTACCATTAACCACTAATACTGAACCTGATTCAACTTGGCTAGCTCACTTAATCAATTGCAGCGGCTTTCCTCAAACCATGGTGTAGAATTCCTCAGCATGACATGTAGCCAAGTGATCGCTCAATTTGAAGCAATTTATCCATGTTGTCAACCCTATCAATTGAGAGCATTGCTGTGCAGCCATCCTAGGTGCATGGGTGAATGGAGTAGAATGTTAAACAGGTGAAGAATTTGAGAGTGCAGCACATAAAAGATGGGCATCTAAATTGAGATTTGCTTTTGTTAGGAATAGCATTTACCTTCAGCTTCTATTGAGTTGAAACTATTATACTGAATGGGTGAAACAGAAGTGTAATCTAAATCCCTCAGGCCCTGACTGAGCCCGGAAAATGTTCTTGCCACAGCAAAAGCGCAGATATTGATAAGACTGCCATTATGCAATTATATTGTCTGCATAAGTGACTTATTGAGTGCTGAGGGGAAGCAGCCAAGTGACTATTCTTGAGTGTAAAACTCTCACAACTGTTATCAAGGAAAAAAGTAATCCATCCATTATAGAATAGCATTCATCCCTCTTTTTAACTCTGAAGTAAAGGTATTTTGCAGTGAATTTGTCTTTGGTGTCATATTGTTTCTTTGTACTGTGTATGCGATCCAAGAAGTCTCAAGCCAAGTTTTGTATTGCCAGTCTGTGAATCCTTTTGATTGTCTTGGCACAAATAGTCTTATTCATTTCCTAATGCTTTTTGACATATTTTCTTCTTACATGAGCTTTGAGAAGCAGTGTTTTGTACCTGACTACCTACATTTGGGTAACTTGAAAAATAGTTTTCTTTTGACTTTTTATTTTTTTCATCGTATGCTTCCCTGCTCTTTGTTTTGTCTGTCAGGTCCATCTCATGCGGAATGGTCAGGGCGGGAGTTTGCTGTTTCCTTCATGCAGAATTATGCATCACATTACGATACCCCTCGCTTCCAGGTATACATCACTGCCCTCCAGACTGCTGCTAAAGTGACAGTGAAAGTGCCCCCCTTAAACTTCAAGCAGGAGAGAACTGTGAAGGCTGGGGAGGGGGTCACCATCAGTATTCCTACTGGTGTTGAGATGTACGGCTGCCAGAAGTCCTCTAACGCGGTGCGCATTGAGGCGTCAGCAGACGTGACTGTATCCTACTTAAGTTACAAGCTGTACACAGCAGACACCTCTGTGGTATATCCTGTCACTGAGTGGGGCACAGAGTACTTCCTCTTTATACCTGCCCATTCTCCCACTGGCACCCCAGAATTCTCTGTGATCAATGGAAAGGAAAAGAACAAAGTAGAAGTCTTCCCAAGTGGTTCCATTAAGTTCCAAGGTCGTCTCTATGCCTCTGGCAGCCGGATGGTAATTGATCTCCAGCCCTATGAGAGTGTCCAGCTCCAGAGCAGGTATGTTCTGTCTGGCTCTAGAGTTGCCTCTCAGCACCCTGTTGCTGTTTTCACGGGCCACACCTGCACCATGCGCTTCTCTGCATGTAACCATGTTTTTGAGCAGCTGCTGCCAGTGAGCAGCTGGGGATCCAACTTCATTGTGCCTCCCCTGAGCTTCCAGACACGAACTGACAGTGTCTACATCCAGGCCTCCCAGCCCACCCGAGTCACTGTCCAGAAGGGGAAGCATGAAGACATTTTGTATTTGAAGAGGGGGCAGTCAAAGGACATCAGCATACACCATCCCGAAACTCTGTCCATTCAGGCTGACCATGGCATCCAGGTCCTTCTGTTATTCAACGGTATCCGCAACTTGTTCCAGTTCTATGACCCTTTCTTGATGACCATCCTGCCCACCAACCGCTTCTGCTCCTCTTACTCCCTTGAAGCTCAGAAGGGCTTCAAAAACCAAGCCCTGATTGTGGCAAAAAACAGTGCATTGGCAGAGCTGCGCATTGATGGTGTGACCCTGCCCCGCACTGTCCAGTGGAGAAAGGTTGCAGGGACAGATTTCTCCTGGGCAGAGATGTCCTATGAGCCGAGTCCTAACAGCAGACACACCGTGTCCAGCTCTGGGTCCCGCTTTGCTGTTTACAGTATAGGAGTCAGCCAGAGGAATGGTTATGGTGCCCCAGCACAATGTATACAGCCAGGTACAGTGAACTTATAGCTGTTAAAGTATTTCTCAGGCAAAAAAAAATCCAACTCCATGCAAATTTTGTTCATGACATATTAACTATACAAAGACCAAACATTTGACATTATGCATAATACAACTGGGACTATGTGTGAAATAGGCATTGATTGCATTGTCTTTCTAATTCCCCAGGTGGATCTCAGTCCTGCAACAGTGTGACCTGCAGTGCCAATGAGGTGTGTGAGATGAAGGGTGAGAATCCCTCCTGTGTTCCCAAGCCAGTGACCTCCAATTCTGGTACCTGCTGGGCCATGGGAGACCCCCACTACCGTACGTTTGACGGGCGACGCTTTGACTTCATGGGTACCTGCACATATGTCATCGCTAAGAACTGTGCAGCCAATGATAATCTCCCCGCCTTTGAGATCCTGGCCCAAAACGAGAACAGAGGAAGCCTCAGGGTGTCTTATGTTGCCCTGGTGACAGTGAAGGTGTATGGTGTCACCATCACAGCGGTTCATTCTGAGGCAGGTCGTGTGAGGGTAAGGCTTCCCATTTCTGTTACTACAAAGGCATATTACAAATATGATCATAACTTTATGTTATTGTCATAGAACAGTTTTCATTCATGTTTCTTTGATTGGGAAGATGGAATGATCATGAAATGATTGCATTATGACTGGTAACATCAATTAAAATGGCAATTATAATGGCTATATAATTGTATTTTCTCACACCCTCTTTTGTGCAGATTGACAACAGTCTGTGGAGTCTGCCAGTGACCTTGAAGAAGGGCAAACTGATTATGTTTCAGAGCGGTCGCTCAGTGATCATCGAGACCGACTTTGGTCTGACTGTCCGTTATGACTGGGAACACCATCTGGTGGTCACTCTGTCCAATACCTATGCTGATAAGACTTGTGGTCTTTGTGGCAACTTCAATGGCAACCCCAATGATGATTTCACCACACCCTCAGGCTCCCAGGCTGGAGGAGCTCTGGCATTTGGGAGCAGCTGGAAGGTGCCAGGACTGGTGAAAAATGCTCTGTGTAGAGATGAGTGTGTAGGTGGATGTGAGCGCTGCGAACACGAGCAGCGGAAAATATGGGAGGGTGATGCGTTTTGTGGGCTCATCACACGTGTGATTGATGGACCATTCAGCAAGTGTCACGCCGCCATTGATCCCCATGCATACCTGGAGAACTGTAAATATGATGTATGTATGGGAGGCGGCCTCCGGCAGTTCCTCTGCAAAGCGTTGGAGGCTTATACTGACGCCTGCCAGAGAGCTGGTATCCAGGTTCAAGAGTGGAGGAAACTTGCACACTGCCGTAAGTGATCTTAACAAGCTGGATAGTGTTGGTTAATCGACATACTGTTTTTTTATATGTTCTTCTTAGCATTCATCTCATACTCTCCATTCTATTTCCTCTCTCAAGATACTCTCAAATGTCCAGCCAATAGCCACTATGAGCTGTGTGGCAGTGCCTGTCCTGCCACTTGTTCTGACCCTAATGCTCCCTCCAAATGTAAGCTCCCCTGTGTGGAGACCTGCACCTGTAACACAGGCTACATTCTAAGTGGAGGTCAGTGTGTGCCTGCTGCTCGCTGTGGGTGCACCTATGAGGGTCGATACGTCCCCGCTGGAGAGTGCTTCTGGGCTGACCAGGCCTGTGGGCGACGGTGTCACTGCGTTGCTGGAAGTAGACGCGTGGAGTGCCAGGATAAAGGCTGCCGGGCAGGGCATCAGTGCCAGGTGGTCGAGGGCGTTAGAAAGTGCTATCCTGTCTCCTACAGCACCTGCCAGGCCACGGGTGACCCCCATTATGTGACTTTTGACAAGAAGAGGTTTGACTTCCAGGGGACATGTGTGTACCAACTGGCTGCACTCTGCTCCAAGGACCGGGAGCTGGTACCATTTGAGGTCCTGGTGCAGAATGACCACCGGGGCAGCAAGGTGGTGTCCTACACTAAGTTAGTGGAGATCAAGGTCTACTCTCTCAGCATTGTCATTACTAAGACACACAAAGGCCGGATCATGGTAAGGGCTACATCAGGCTTACATATAACAGTACAGCAATGAGCAGTTAATCTTTCCTGTGAATCACTTACACTAATCTCAGTATTCAAATACCATGGTGTCTTCTCTCCCAGGTGGATGGTGAGCTGGTCAATCTGCCAGTCACCCTGAGTGACGGAAAGGTGTCTGTGTACAAGAGTGGCTGGTACGCTGTGATCACCACAACCTTCGGTCTCAAAGTCTCCTTCAACTGGAACAGTGCTGTGTTTGTCAAACTGCCCAGCACCTATATGGGAGCTGTTTGTGGCTTATGTGGCAACTACAATGGCAAAGCCCAGGATGACCTGATCCCAAAGAACGGTGCCAAAACTGTCCGGCCAGCAGACTTTGGTGCCAGCTGGCGAGTGGCTGAGATCCCAGGCTGTGTCGAAGGCTGTAAAGGAGTCTGTCCCGACTGTGACATTAACCAGAAGAGAACATATGAAACGGGGGAGTTTTGTGGTCTTTTGACGGACCCCGAAGGGCCATTTCGTGACTGCCATGCTAAGGTGGATCCAGTTGGCCACTTTGAAGACTGTGTCTATGACGTATGCCTGTACAAGGGCAGGAAGGATGTGCTCTGTCAGGCAATCACATCATACACATCTGCCTGCCAGGAAGCAGGGGCCAAGGTATACGACTGGAGAACCAATAAATTCTGTGGTGAGAAATGTATTCATTCTAATAACATGATTTACATAGAAAGGCCAAGTGAGTATTATTTACTGACAGACAGTACATACAATACAGTACAGAACTGACATTGCAAAGCTGGAATGCAATCAATGAATTTAAAGAATGACTTAATTTTTATTTTAACTGCTCTGTGAGTCTAGCCCCTATTTCTATCCACACTTGACTAGGTGTTTTCAGAGTAGTAGCTTTACAAACCCTTCCTACATTTAAAATCTGCATTCTAAATTGAAATGTCACTGGTAGTTTGAGGGTATGTACGTACCCTAGTTTTCAATTTACAATGGTAATAAAATCACCTCATCTTTAATTAATGTCTCTGTCTACAGCGGTGAAATGTCCACTCCACAGCCACTATGAAGTGTGTTCGACTGCCTGTCCTGCCACTTGCCAAACTCTGTCCGCTCCACAGGGTTGCCAGGCCCACTGTGAAGAGGGCTGTTCCTGTGATGAGGGATACATCCTCAGTGGAGATAACTGTGTCCCTTTCTCACAGTGTGGCTGCCTATATAGTGAGCGCTACTACCGCATCGGCCAAGTGTTTTATCCCAATGGGAAGTGTGAGGAGGAGTGCAAGTGCAAACAGGATGGAGAGGTAATAAATATTAGAATGGATTGATACTGATTAGTGTAAATATGCAGCATAGCAACCTTATTCTTATTTCTGAACATCTGTTTTTATTAGGTTGAGTGTAAGAAGTTCTCCTGTGGCCCTAAAGAGAAGTGTAAGGTGGAGAATGGTGTCCAAAAATGCCACCCTGTTGGTAAGGGTGTGTGCCATGCCTCTGGTGACCCCCATTACCTGTCTTTTGATGGGCTAGCATTCGATTTCCAGGGCACCTGTACATACACACTCACCAAGAGCTGTGGGCTGGAAGGCACCCACCTGGTGGCCTTCTCAGTTCAGGTGGAGAATGTGCAGTGGAACCGGATGATGAACCACAAGGTGGTGTCTGTCACCAAGCTGGTTGCCCTGGAGGTCTACGGCTTCACTCTCATCATGAGGAACAACATGTTCGGAGTCCTGGTGAGCAAAGGCACCTGTTCCTCATTTGAACAAAGCTCTATATCAGCCTGTAATACATGATTAAATGATATCTAGTGCTTTTATCGTGTAGTGGCAGATAGCAGAAATGCCTAAGAGATGTAATGCAAGCCAGATAAACAGATTTTAATATTCTTGATATTATCAGTTCGTCATTTATTTTAAACAAGACCTGTGCCTTTCTTTCAGGTGAATGGAGTGTTCAACTACCTCCCTCTGAATCTTAATGATGGAGCAGTGAAGGTCTATCAGGAGGGAATCCATTATGTTATCACCACAGACTTTGGCCTGCTTCTCACCTATGATCTGGTTTACCATGTCAGGGTCACAGTACCTGGTAACTACCGTGGTAAGACCTGTGGCCTGTGTGGAAACTTCAACGGTAACCGCAATGACGACTTCCAGATGTCCAACCGTCAGCTCACCACAAACGTGAATATGTTTGGGAGATCATGGAAGGTCACCATCCCTGGTGTGGTGTGTGATAACGGCTGTGAAGGGAACAACTGTCCCAAATGTGACCCAGCTCGAAAGGCTGTGTTCATAAAGCCCACTTACTGTGGTGTTGTCACAGCACCCAAAGGTCCCTTTGCAGCCTGCCACAGTAAACTGGACCCACAGCCCTACTTTAATGACTGTGTGTTTGATGTGTGTGCTTCCAATGGGGACGGAAAGGTCCTGTGTGACAGCGTAGCGGCCTATGCCTTCAACTGTCACATGGCAGGAGTGGACATCAAAAACTGGAGGACGGCTTCATTCTGTCGTAAGGAGAAATTCAATTCCATATGAAACATGTTGTTGTTCTTGTAGTTGAAACTTATTACTGTTTGTGTTAAATGTCTACACAGGTTTATAATATCCTCTTTCTCTATCTCCCGATTATTTATCTCAGCCATGAAATGTCCAGCCAATAGTCACTATGAGGTGTGTTCAGATGCCTGCTCCTCAGCCTGCCCAGGCCTCTCGGAGATAGTCGAGTGCTCCACCAGCTGCACAGAAGGCTGTGACTGTGATGATGGCTTCTTATTCAATGGACAGACCTGTGTTAAGGAGACTCAGTGTGGTTGCTATGACAATGGAAAGACTTACACGGTATAGTTAAACACCTCTGTCTATACAAAAAAAAAATCATCAGTCATTCCATACACCATACAGATGTTTAACTCGGAGAGAGCTTCACAATGAGAGGATGAGTGACTTAATTGCTCTGATGCATTCATTTGCACTATTGTTTGTTTTATATGTGTTGTATATAATTTCATCTTTATTTTATGTATAGCCCAAGGCAAATTTCCACAGTGGTGGACATTAGACAAATTGATCTTTGACATGTGCACTGAGAATTCCCCCTGGGAGTTATTCAGAAGATTGTCTAAATTTGTCTTTGCCTGACAAAGTGGAATAAGTGTGAAATAAGATGAGCCACTTGTTATCCTGTAATTTCCCCTGTGTAATGAACACATTCTGTGTCCCCAGCCTGGTGAAGTGGTGTATGAAGAGGACTGTAAAAAAAAGTACACCTGTGATCCAGTGAAGGGCCTGGCCTGTGAAACTCACTCCTGCCCCAAAAACACCAAATGCATGGTCAGGAAAGACATCAGGGCATGTTTCAACACAGGCAAGACACACTAACTCATCCTGGAGTACTGAGTACCCTCATACTGTCTATCAAATAAGCTATATCAATTATGTATAATACTTTAATCATCCATAGATGGTGAATACTTTAATATCTGTGCTTTTGAGTACAATTGTAATTTTTGTGTTAATTTCCCTTTGTTTAACCTGTGTAGATCCTTGCAAAGATGCCAACTGTCGTGTCAAGGAGAAGTGTCGTGTAGAGAAGGGTGAGGCTGTGTGTGTCCCCGAGTACACAGGCACCTGCTGGGCCTGGGGCGACCCCCACTATCACACATTTGATGGTCACAACTACGACTTCCAGGGCACCTGCAAGTACACCATCTCCACAACCTGTGGGAATCTGGCTGGCCTAGTTCCATTCTCAGTCACTGAGAGGAATGATAACCGGGGAAACACAGCAGTTTCCTATGTCAGGGAGGTAGATGTGACCGTATACGGGTTCACCATCACCATACGCAAGAACCAAATTGGTCGGGTCACGGTAAGAGTTTAGTTGAGCTTCTTGCTTTAAAGGTTCAACTGTATTTGACCTGTAGTATTTTTATAGTATATTGTTCTGATCTATTTCCCTCAGATGAATGGGGAGCTGCTGAATCTACCTCTACAACTGGGTCAGGATAAGGTGTCAGTTTCCCAGCGTGGTCATACCGCAGTGGTGCAGACAGACTTTGGCCTGCGCGTCACCTACGACTGGAACTGGAAACTGGTCATCCAGCTGCCCAGCAGTTACTACGGCAATGTCTGCGGTCTGTGTGGCAACTTCAATGGTAACAGAGGTGATGAGCTGCAGAACCCAGCAGGCAAAGCTGTCGGATCAGTGATAGAGTGGGGCAAGAGCTGGCAAACGGCTGACCAGGACAAGGCCTCTCCATGCTGGAACACATGTGAGAAAGGCTGCCCCACATGTGATGGTAATCAACGTAAGCTGTATGAGACTGAGGCCTTGTGTGGGGCCCTCACAGCCAAGACCAATAGTGTGTTCCAGAGGTGTCATGCAAAATTGGACCCCCAGGCCTTCATGAACAGCTGTGTGTATGACATGTGTTTGAATAACGGAGACAAGAGGATGCTGTGCCAGGCGTTAGCCTCCTACAGTGAGCAGTGTCGTGAGGAAGGCATTATAATCAAGGACTGGCGGAAAAAGTTTGGCTGCCGTGAGTATCTGACTGTGCAAAACTATCATTTTAACTTTTTAATCAATCAAAGATACATTTCAGTCAATAAATAATTGAGAGTAGCATTGATTTTTTGCTTAATGGTCTTTGAATTCAAATTTGCTCCTCTTTGATCCAGCGATGAACTGTCAGCCTCACAGCCACTATGAGGACTGCGCTAGCCCATGCCAGGCATCCTGCCCCTTCCCTGAGCAGCGGCAGGCCTGTCCCAGCACCTGTGTGGAGACCTGTGTGTGTGACAAGGGTTATGTCCTCAGCGCTGGTGTCTGTGTGCCTGCTAAAACATGTGGTTGCTCTTATCAGGGCCGCTACTACAAGTCAGGTCAGCGCTTCTGGGCTGACGAGGCTTGTGGTCGCCTATGTGAGTGTGATACCACCCTGGGTATGGTGACATGCCGAGAGGCTTCTTGCTCTGCCAACGAGAAGTGCGACCTCGTGGACGGAGAGCGCACATGCCGACCAATCAGTTATGCCAAGTGCACAGCCTCTGGTGACCCACACTACCGGACATTTGATGGGCGGAGGTTTGATTTCCAGGGCACATGTGTGTATCAGCTGGTGGCACTGTGCTCCAATCAGCCTGGGCTAGTGCCATTCAAGGTGACTGTGACAAACGACCACCGGGGAAGCAAGACCGTATCCTACACCAAGACTGTAACCGTAACCATCTACGGGGTCTCCCTCACCATCAGCAGAGAGTACCCCTTCAGGGTCCTGGTAAGTGTGAACATGGACGTATGGATAGGGATGATTTGATGAGAGACTGAATGGGTAACCTGACACATGTAGTAATATGCATTATGGAGGGAAAGGAATGGGACACAGCACATAGTTACAGTATTAAACATAAAAACAGGACAGATATTCTGAGCCTCATTCAAATGTGCGGGTGATAATGCCTTCCGTCATTGTGCTAATTCTGCTATCCCTGGTGCTCTTTCACATATATATTTAATTACACATTAGAATTTGTGATCCAGGCGGACTTAATTAAACTAAGCTTTAACTGCACATTAGAATGGATTAGCAAGCACTGGAGAATTATTAAATCTATAATCTCCTATAAATATTCCTCCCTCTCACGTTCTCTGCTCTTCAGCTCATTGGACAGCTCGTTTCCTTGCCATTAGACTACAACGGTCAGCTAAATGTGTATCGCAGTGGCCGGACAGCTGTAGTGGAGACAGCTGCTGGTATCACTGTGACCTTTGACTGGCGTAGTGTGGTGACTGTTACTCTGCCCAGCAACTACCAGGGCGCAGTCTGCGGCCTGTGCGGCAACTACAATGGAAAGCCTCAGGATGACCTGGCCATGCAGAATGGCCAGGCCGCCGCTGATGTCACCAAGCTGGGGGAGAGTTGGCGGGTGGCCCTGGTTCCAGGCTGTTCATCGGTCTGCCAGGGGGCAGGGTGCAATGGCTGTTCAGACTCCCAGAGGAAAGTGTACAGTGCCCAGAAGTACTGTGGAATTATTGCTGACAAGAAAGGGCCTTTCAGAGAGTGTCACAGCCGTGTGGACCCCGCTCCCTACCTGGAGGACTGCGTGTACGATGCCTGTCAGTATCGTGGTCACCAGGGTTCACTTTGCAGTGCTGTGGGAGTCTATGTCTCTGCCTGTCAGGCCCTTGGAGTCACCATCCACTCCTGGCGGTCAGATAGCTTCTGTCGTAAGTCCGGGTTTGCGTTTTCATATTTCAGGAATGTTATCGTAACATAACCTTTTACCTATAAAATTAATAAACTAATCTCCCAGGCCTAAATGCCTCTCCCATGCTTTACCTCATTCTTCTCGCCCCTCTCCCTCTTCTGTCCCACAGCAATGGTGTGTCCAGCTAACAGCCATTATACTCTGTGTGCCTCGGCTTGCCCTACCACCTGCGCCAGCTTGACCTCCATTACCACCTGCCAAAGGCCCTGTACAGAGGCCTGCCTGTGTGACAGTGGCTACCTGCTGAGTGGGGATGTGTGCGTGCCTGTTGGAGACTGTGGCTGCTCCTATGGTGGTCAGTACTATAGGAAGGGAGAGGTCTTCTACCCAGAGGCCAAGTGTGTGGAGCAGTGCACCTGTGGAGAAAATGGTGCTGTGTCCTGCCAAAAGACTAAGTGTCGCCCAGGAGAGACCTGTAAGCTTGTAAAGGGAGTAAAAGGTTGCCACCCTGAGGGACAAGGCAAGTGTGTGGCTTCTGGTGACCCACATTACATTTCCTTTGATGGGCGGAGGTTTGATTTCCAGGGTACCTGTGTCTATACGTTGGCGAAGGTGTGTGATGATGGCAAAAGCCAGCTGACACCATTCACCGTAACTCAGGGGAATGAGAAGTATGGAAATGGAAGAGTTGCTGTCACCAAGTCAGTCGCAGTGACAGTCTACGATTATGTCATTTACATCCAGCAGAGAATGGCATGGAAAGTCATTGTGAGTTAATCAACTTTTTCCAACTCACTTCTGTGATTGTGTTTTTACATACTTTACATATTCACAGAAGCATGTATCATTAGTGATTCTGTTCTCCTCCCTCCTCTGTCCAGGTGGATGATGAGCAGTTGAACCTTCCTCTCAACCTGGATAATGGGCGTATCACAGTCACCCAGGAGGGTCGTAACATAATCCTCCAGACAGATTTTGGCCTGAAAGTCCTCTATGACACTGTCTACTACGTCGAGGTGATCGTACCATCCACATACCAGGGTAAGATGTGTGGCCTTTGTGGCAACTACAACAAGAACCCCCGCGATGACTTCAGACGTCCTGGTGGTAGAAATACGAACAACGTCGATGACTTTGGGAAGGCGTGGGTGCTGAACCTGCCTGGGTCGGTGTGTGGGGGCTGTGGAGGGCAGTGCCCAGTATGTGACCGGGCCAAGGCTGCCCTGTACGGCAAATCTGACTCCTGTGGCATCATCAGTGCTCCTAACGGGCCTTTCAAAGCTTGCCACAGTAAGGTGGACCCAGCGGCATATGTTTCCAATTGCGTGTTTGATGTTTGCGCCCTGCGAGGGGACAAAGAAACCCTGTGTAACAGTGTCCAGGGCTATGTTCTGGCCTGCCAGAACGCTGGGGTTCAGATCCAGTCATGGAGGAGCAGCTCCTTCTGCCGTGAGTTAAACACAACACTATTTCAATAATCCACTGCTGAAGAATTGTCAATGTTTTTATTATGTTTTATACTATTTGTTTAATCTAGGTGTGTCTTACAAATGCCTTCTTCCCCTGCAGCTGCTACCTGCCCTGCCAACAGCCACTATGAGTTGTGTGCTGACACTTGTGGGGCGACCTGTGCCAGCCTTATCTACCCCATTACCTGTTCTGACAGCTGCTTTGAGGGATGCCAGTGTGACGCGGGCTTTGTTTCTGACGGCATTCAGTGTGTTCCCTTGGACAACTGTGGGTGCGTCCACGATGGCAGATATCTGACGGTGAGACTGCACTCAAATCAATTTTACACTGTTGTCATACATGGGTAATGTGAAGAAATGGAAATTAGAGTCATGGTATAACAAAGTACAGTCGGCATATTTATGGCAATAGATGGCCACCTACTTCATGTCATAGTATTTACACATGAATAGATGTAAAATTCACACATTCCATTCACAGGCCTGGAAGATAATCATTTTAACACGACACACAATTTATGTTTCCAGGTGGGCCAAGCGGTGGTGAACAAAGACTGTAAGTCCAAGTGTGTGTGCCAGGCCTCGGGGCTGGTGAAGTGTGAAGAGCTGGCCTGTGCCAGTGGGGATGTTTGCAGTGTAAGAGACGGGGTCAGAGGTTGCCATGTCAAGCAGAGCCACTGCAAGGTCTGTCCTACTGCCCACCTCACCTCCTTTGATGGCATGTCTGGAGCCATAGGAGCTCTCGGGGCATTTGAGGTGGCGTCTCTGTGCGATCAGACTGCTACCCTGTGGTTCCGTGTGGTTGTGGACGTCAGGGTCTGCAGTAAAGGCGCATCTCCCAATGTGGCCACCGTCTATGTGTTCTTCAATGACACCACCATCACTGTGACCAGCCAACATGTCACCTGGGTGAGAGGGGCTGGGAGGGAATAGTTTGTGTTTGAAGATGACGTTAAACTTTTTGATATTCATATACACTATTTGTTTAATTGACGTCAGTAATTCCATTGTCTTAATGGGTTTTGTTTTTCCCCGTTCTTTCTCCCTCTTTATATTAACCAGGTAAATGGCAGGAAAGTGTCTCTTCCCAGCAAACTGACCAATGAAATATCTGTCCAGATCGCAGACAGAACTGTGATCATTGAAAGGGCATCTGCTGTGCGAGTCACCTACTCATTTTCACAGGCGGTCACCGTCACTGTTGACGGTCATCTATCCGGTAAAATGTGTGGTGCCTGTGGCAACAACAATAATGACTCCAAAGATGACATGAGGACTGCGGATGGGAAAACCACCACTGATGTGTCTGTGGTTGTTGGCTCTTGGACAGCTGGGGACTTCTCTAGATGGTGAGTATTTGAAAAGCAAAGCATCTCACCTGTAGAAATTTAATGGGCAAAAATACATCACTACATTTGGTGTTGTGCCAACACAACAAAATGGCCTTTTGTGGGATAGGGGTGCTTGTCAGAAATAGTCAGATCTGCATGAAACAAAAAAAGAATTCTAGGGAGTTGCTGTCTTCTTATGTTTTTTTTTTTTTTATATACATCACTACATTGCAATAGCTGTGTGACTAATGATGTTAAGAGTAATTGCTGTAATACCACAACCACTTTGCCTCCTTCTCCTGTGCTTTTAATCTTAAATTCTAGTTAAAGCAGAAGTTTTAATCTTGAACTCTATCTTACCCTTTATTATGCAAACTGCAAACTTAATTTGACCACTGAAATTATCAAGCACAGATCAGCGAGAGATGGGACGGTGCTATGACCATTCAACCGCTTATTCTCTTAACAGCAAGAACTAAACAAGGACTCCACAGAGCCCTTTTAAGGGAATGAGAGTGTGGTTTTTAATTGCATTTGGTCCAATTTAATTAAGAAATGCCAGAGAATCCCCTATGGTAATTACTGATTAAAAAGCAGGTGAGGCTGACAGGCATGGCCATCAAAAGCTACCAAGCTTGCAATCCAATCGCTGCTTGTCATCCAAGGACAGTTAAGTCTCATCTGGGTGCAATATTAATTTGAGCCCTCATCTTCAGTGCTGTGTGCCAGCCTTAAGTCAGTCCCTTTAGAGAATGAAGTTTTGTGCATCACCTTTCCTCTCTGCCTCCAGTGCAGTTGCTTTTTTGGGGGGCTTTGTCTCATCACTACACTCTAATCGCAAACTATGGACCGCTTAGTTATCATTAGAGGTATTTTGTTCTATTATCATGGATCCACAGTTGCCCCTGAGTGCTTGCATGCGCCTTTAAAAACAGCAGTTGCCAAAGTGTTGTTTGTAATCCCTTTATTCTGCCTGAATGAATGTGACTTCACTCTGTTCCCATTACCTTTGACGACAGTCTTTCTCTTTTACATTCCAGTGGCCTGTAGAGGTGCTGGATCTTTGGTGATAGACAAGCATCTGGTGCACAGGTAAAAACAGTCCCTTTCCTCCAAAAACAGTGGATTGATATTTCCTCTTCAATGAAGCGGCCAAATGTAGCTGAAAGCCTTGTTTTTACCCTCATTAAACAGGATGAAGAATGTGAAGTCATCAGCTGAAGTTGTTTACAGCCATAATATTAGCCATATTGCCTATATTTCTGTATTTCCTCTTGATTCTTGCAATCTATTCCTCACAACATTCACTTTTCAACAATAGAAAGATACTTATGAACTTACATTATTTCTATCATTCTTAACCAACAACTCCATCTAGTGGAGTAAGAAAGCATATCCTCTCTGTGTCTGCGTTCCACAACACTCAGGAGCTGAGCGTAATGAGCTGTCAAAACTAACTTGTCTTAAACTTGTCTTTATACTTGTCATGTTTTGAACCTGTGTATGTTTTACAAAATGCTATCTCCTTACTGTTCTGAACAATAAACACTTTTTCAATATGGTATGTGTAATACATATTTCTTGCAGCTAAAGAACTCATCTCTAACAGAGCATTCTGAGTGAAAGAAGACTCCTGTGTGAACTTGACTAGGCAATATCGGCACTCGATGGGCCTTGGTGTAGGAGGAGAAAGATATAAAACTATGAAACTATGAAATCTTAAAAATAAAGCGCTTTCCGGATTCACCAATATTGTTGAAGAGGCCAAGTCAGGCCGTTTAACTTTCTGTAACCTTGTCTCCAAAGGCCAAGTGGCTCTGCGTTTGCTGGTGGAATATCACAGAAGGCTGAATGTGGCAGTGTGGTGTGGGTTTAGCTTGGGAAGCCAGTTCTCACACTGCTGAGAATACTGTAGCTCACTGACAGACTGTGTGTTGTTGAAGACCACAAGCACACTGGTGTTTTTTTTTTGTTTTTTGTTTTTTTGGTTTGAGTTCACCTCACTTACCCAGTCTCATAAGCCTGTAATCTACAATTCAATGCAACAGCTTTCTGTGTTTTGATACTGCGTCTATTTCATAGTTAGGGGTTGAAAAAAATTAAGGTTTTCATGATTTACAGTTCATTGTGAAATAATGTTTTAGTATCAATTGTTTGCATCGAAACTACAGGGAATAATTTATCTGCACAGTAGCTCTACTGTAGCTCTCCTCGTGTTGTTTACCTCGGTGCAGGGCAGCCTGGGGTAATTTTGGGGTGTAACTCTGTGGTGGAGCGTTCACACCAGCAACCCCCCCCCTCTCATTCCTGAGACAGATTACAAGTAAAGACCAAGGAGGAGCATTGACTTAACACAGCCGAATGCTGAAGCAGAATCTCCATAGAATGCAACAATAATTCACTTTTAATCTGTTAGTTTCATATCTACGACCCGCAAACTAAACGCAACTTTTGATTTCACCGCTGTTTTCTTGGCTGAAGTTCTACAGTTGAAGGGAAACTTTTTTTTTGCAAACATCAGGAGTTCGGCGCACTCGGGCGGGGGAAAAGGTCAAATACACATAATTAGAGCGTTTGGTAACTCATACACGGTAAGTTTATCTGATTCTCCGAATTTATGCTTCTTAAATTATTTCCCAGAATGCATGTATCATACCACTGCGACGGTTAGAAATGTGCATATAATAAAGTCTGGATTCCAAGATGCAATTCATCTAAGCACTTTAACTTGCATGATAAATAGGTTTTTTAACTACGTTTCCCCGCAAACACGGCTTCCAACCCCCATCTTTTTTTACAACTTCCATCTGAATGCCTTTCTGAACATGTGACCATGTTAATTCCACCAAACCACTGGTTCAGTGATGTGGTTTTCCAATTCAACCCTTTGACGCACAAACTAAATCTGTTGTTTTCCACAAAGGGGGTCAGAAAGATCAGTATGTTGATTATGTACCAGTGTTTTCCATTGTTACTGTTGTGGTCTGTCCTGCCTAGAGTTGCCACGCAGTCTGGGGAGATCCAATTTGTATTTCAATAGGGAGTTTAGTGTCACATGTTTAAATTGTTCCGTTAGTGCCCTCTCCTGCCAGCCAAATCAGTGGAAAACATCAATATTTGCAGGATACATTTTTCTGTATCACTGCGTTACGAGAACAGCTGTCTGGACCCGAACAGAAAAAAAGGTCATTGTATGCGGCTAAGACACCATACATGGTATCAACTGGCAAGTTACCTGAAAAGTCCTGAAAAGTTGTGGTTGCGTGATCAAATGTAATTGTACTCCTTCAGCAAGATTCTCTAAATTGTTACATTATTGTTTTTTCACGCACACATAAATAACCTCAGTGGTCATAAGTATCAATGTAGCCTAATGGAAGCCGAGTCAACCAGTCTTTTTCTCAAAAATGCAAAGTCCAAAACACATCTAACTTTACACAAACACGTCTCATGGGCAACCATGCCCAAAACTTGTTTGAGAGAGTAGAGGAAGTTGAAATTGTTCTCATCAGAACCTGTTATCTGCGACATAGTGATAATCCATTTCCATTGTTTAAATATTGCTAAAAGGACAACAGGGCGGGCCTATTTGACCTTGCGTATTTATTTAAGGGTTAATGTAAGCCTGTCTTTTTTATTTAATTACAAGCTGTGTCCATGTAAATCCCACTTTATGATAAGCCAAGGTAATTAAATTTTCAAGTGTTGCTTTATGGGCTTCTTTCCTGTCTCCCCATTATATTCAACTACATCAGTCAGAAGGCTAACAAACAAGATTATTGGATTTGGTTCTTTTTAGAATAGCTCGCCCTGTATTTGTTTGATTAAACCTGATTGGCAGGCCTTTGTTGTTAATCCTGCTCTCAGGGTTGGACTGTTCATTTCTCTCCACTGCAGCTCCACGTTCACACCCCCACTCTAGTCATGCATGAATCCCCAGCAGTGCTCTGTGCTTTGGGTAAGGGAGGAAAACCTTGGCACCTAATGTGGGTTTTTATCTTTGCAATGCAAAACATTATATTCACTGGCTTCTCTGTCACTGCCACCCATTTATAGAGCTAAAGCTGCATGCACCTATCTGCATGAGACTGGTGTCATGCCTCTGTACATGGGATTCTATTGGTGCAATATGGTCAGATACAAAATCCTGACCAATATGCTCTTTGGACATGCATTGCGGTACTACTGCAGTCCCTGTACAATCATGAGTGGGAGTCTGGTTGTGGAACCGTAGCCTGGTGTAAGAGAATCTCAAAGAATGTACTAGATAAAGTGTAGAGAGAAAGCTGTGTGTGCATGGGAAAAACAGCCCCGGGTGGTTTGTGTCATGACACCATGATCCATGTGTAGACTAGTTGACCCGCCAAGCGAATGCTAATGAATCATGCCTGTGACCCACTGACCAAATATCAAATGTAACTCAACACTGGCCTTGCCTTGCACCCCTCTACTGCCAAGCCCCATGTTCTGAGCCTGAAATAGCTGCTCTTCTCTTACCCGGAGTCAGGAGGTCACTATAAGACATGCTGCATATCTAATAAGATGAATGATTGTAAGAATAAAATGTATCCTGTTATGTAGTGCCTAGCCAAGGCAAAGCTTTATGTCAGACAGGTATGCAAAGTCCCACAGATTCATCAATAATGTCAATCCAAGCTTTAATTCAATATACAATATATTAACAGAGTTGATAAACTAAGAGTGGCCTCATTACTGATCTCTAATGGATCTGGAAAACGAGAAATAGTTCCCCCTAACCTAAACTTCCTCTAAGCTGGCTGGTTGGTAATGTTTGGGAGAAGCGAGTAGCTGGCGTTGATTTTGAAAACAGACCCTCTCTGTTAGCAAGGGAGTTAAAGTTGCTGAGTTTTCTAAGGTTGGAGGGAGTCGGTAAGTTACAAAGTTTCATCTGTAAATCGCATAACAAGGCCCCACTTTACCTGTCAGTCCAGCAGATCTCCTCCTCAAGACGCAACCATTGTGTACCAAATATAAGCAAATCTCCAGCACATAAACAAGTAACGACACTTAGTACTTTTCTTCAGTTTATTTTTGTGCTATTTTTACTTACATCCATGCCTGTTTGTTTCTTATCAGCGGGTAGAATGGAACTTGCAGTGTTGGTGGCTTTCTGCTCCTGGCTAGCTCCTGCATTGGGTAAGCATCATTTTCACTAGAGGTTCAAAGGCTTTACAGGAGGCTGTTCCCCTGTAGGAATAGACCTGTGTCAAGCTTGTGGTTCCATAGTTGTTTATTCTGCAGGCTTGATTTTTGGTTTGTCCTAAGCTCCCGCAATCCTAAATGAGCTGGTCTGTCTATATAACAGGATCAGCGTTTGGCAGGGAGATGCTCGGTAAGTTTACTGCATCAGAGCGGTCACTGGCAATGCATGGCCATTGTTTTGGTTTTGGCTGCTCACTTGTTTGGTATGGCTGCTTGTGATACACTCCTATTGAAATATGTCACCTTAATATTACCTTTACAATGATACTGATTTCAGCATAACTCTACATACAATATTGCATCTTAACTAGCTCACTGCTGTGAGAAAAGGCCATGTCAAACTAGTGTAAACCATTCTTCATGCAAGGGATTTGAGTAGCCTAATCATTTCTCCGGACTGTTGCCAAGTTGCTCATGTTATTGTAAGGCTATGGCCCTTAGCTGTTTTTCTGTGTGCACCGCATGCCATCAGATCAAACTTGATCTTGAGCAGATTGCCTACACTAAGCTTTTTTCTTTTTTACAAAAGCAAACTATACTTCCTGCCACTGAAACAAGAGCAATAGCTAAATGGTCTGTATGATACTGTGGCTAGGAGAGTGACATCAGTATTTACTGCCTGGTAATGAAGCCAAAGTGAACTCTACCATCTGTAACTCTGTATGTCAGACAGACAAAGACAGACATTAAGTCAGCTAAGTTAATCACATAGATCAGTGACAGACAGCTATTGGCCCTCAGGTCGTATCCAGACCCCATATTGGACCTCATAAAAGTCTCTCACCTATGTGCAGTCATATGTGTCAGCACCCAAACTTATTACAATTGGAATGTACTTGTTTTAGCTGGAAACACAGACATCTCCATTTAGTGACATCTCTGTAGACAGAGGCCACTGGAGCTTTCTGAAGTGACTTTCCATGTCATCATTCCCATTTTCCGCTGGATTTTCATTTACACTGTTTTCAACAACCAAACTGTACATCAGTACAATCATAAGAGTTTGCTGAACATTAGAACACTATTCAATGAATATTTTAAGGAAAATTGTAAAAAAAAAAAAAAAAGAAGAAAAAAACCTACATAAATGTGATTAATTCAGTGTGCAACTACAATGCTACATTGTTCTCAGTCCAAAGGTTGCTCATATAACCAATGTCAAACTAATCTGCATTGTGTCATTATTACCATAGTAATAATTTGTCAAGCTTTTCTTTGTTATTCTGGTTATTTTCCCAACACATTACAATAATATCCTACCAGCAAAGTTAAAAAGACTTAAGCATAAAATGACTGTGGAACAAAAGGACGTGCTCTCCACTGTGACAGTATATTAAGGTTTAACAATCACTGTATCATGTTCAACAAAATAGAAGTTGAGTTTGAAGGTAGTGCACATATCCACCCATTTTTAACCCATTTTAAGTTGTTTTGCCCCACCACCATCAATATTGCCAATTGCTGACGTAATTTCACTCACACTACCAAATTGAATGCCTTATAAATGCTAATGGTCTCCCTGCTTTTTTTCACAGCTTCAGTAGCAGATCAGGCAAAAGGTGAGGGTTTTTTTTTATTGGCATGCTTTTGTTTCAATTGAATAGTAGCTTATAGAATGTATTACAGGGTTAGATCATCCACTTAGCTGAATGAAGCTAAGTTGCATACTCATTTCAGCTGGCATGCACATTGCAGTTGGCACTTGACTCCAAGCAGGCTTATATGACTAAATGAATGATGCTGGCCCCAAAACTGCTGAATAGCTATCATATCACAGGCAGTATATTCTCTGAAGTGTGTCAGTGGGTAAATCTGCTTCTCATCTGTTTCCCCTCTCTCTCTTCTCCCCTGCCAGATTATGACAGTGCTTTTCATTATGGTGAGTGTTGAGCAGATCGACGTGTGCTTTTAACGTCTGACCCTGCACAGGAAACATCTGGGAGGTCAAGACGGGTTTGTTTTTCCAGGAGCGATGGAAAATATTCACCCTGGGGCCAAGCTTCCGGAGTCCCACTGCCAAATATTTCTGATCCTGCCCACTATGCTTTTTGAGTCCATCTTAGGCACCAAACTGCACAGATTGATTGAACATCGTAATTTAGATTTGCAAATACCCATCATGGTAGTTGTGTGCTTGTGTTTTTATCAGTAGTTCTAAGGGAATAGGCCCTTTGCAGAAGTCTTATAAATGCCATAGCACATATACCCGACGCCCTGTTGGAAGACCACTGAGAGCAGGTGGAAGACCAGCAGCTCGTCAGGGCTTCTGGTGAACCTACATGAATACTTATAAAACTAGTCAATATAACCAATTTGATGACACCCATTTCAGTTTGTCTTTCACTCTGTTAAAAATATCAGTTTTATCTGATTAGAGTTAAGAAAAACAATCAGTTGTAATCAAAATCTTGCAAAGTAACATTATAGTCATGCTAAAGCCTTACACTAAGGCCAGGCCTAACGCCAAATAAATCAACAGCCATGTAACCAAATTTGTGATGCCTCTTTTGCGTAGCTAAGCAATGAGAGCAGTAGATGGTGCTCCATCTACTGTTCCATCCATTCTTATCCATTATAGTCATCGTTTTTTTTTGTTTTGTTTTGTTTTTTCAGCTTGATATGTAACACATTTTTGGAAGTCTATGGTTACTTCTCTGCCGTTTTTCTTGCCTTATTGGAACAGCCAGCCTCACAACAAAAATTGACCATGATGTTTGCAGTGTTGACAGCAGCAGTCGGACTAGGTAGCTGCGTTGAGTTATGTGGTGGTCTTCCAACATGGCTGCTAGGGGGCTCTAGAATGCTTTGCAATGCCTCAGTTGAATCAAACTGGTCAAATGTCTCAGAATTATGATCAAAATTTCAGGGATTTTGGAGATGAAAGCTTTGCAAGAAATGTGACAGATTTTGCACAGGTTAAGTCTGCAGGTATTCACAAACCATGCAAGGATCATTAATGAATTTGTTCCATTTCAGATTATGAATCTCTGAGAATCGGTGGCCTGGTTTTTGCAGTGGTACTGTTCCTCATGGGCATCGCCCTCATCGTCAGTAAGTGTTTGACCGCCTGAAGTACACAGCAGATGTGTTATGCCTAAGTGTCATTGTCATCACATTGCGTTCCCTGTATGTCTCACGATGTTCCTGATTCATACGGTCCTGATCTGATCTTGCACAACCTCGGCGCTCAACACCCTCATGCTCCATGTATCATATCGCTTTGCCCTACATACCGTACCCCAATTTTCACTTGGAGTATATCTTTGTCCTTCCAAGACTTCCCCTCGTACTCTACCAGCACATGCCGTTACTGCCAGTGGTAGCCCTGTAACCAAAACCAAGCAATAAATTATTAATGGGGACACACGCACACACACACTGTCCCACTCCAGCTCTGCTTCTGCAAGTCATGATCAGAGTGAATTCCCAACTACTCCATTTGAAGAGTTGTGTGTAAGGCCTCATGGAGTATTAATAACAGGTTAACCTGCTATTCCTTGCCTATTTTGATTAACATAGAGGTCTCAAATAATAGCAACTGGTGAAAGGGTTTCGTTAGATTAGCCTACATAAAGTGGCAGCTTTAGACTAATATAACCATTTCTTATCTACATTTTCCCCTTCTACAGGCCGAAAGTGTACCTGTTCAAAGAGTGAGAAGTCAAGGTAAGTTTTTTTGGAAAAAAAAAAGATTAAACATTAAATAAAGCAAATGTCCTTCAGGCTTTGAAAATATTTCAAATGGACAGACCCTAAGTTCTTATTGTGTAAATGATTTGGAAAAGATTGTTAAATTGTCTAAATTGCTGTTAATTTTCCTCAGGCCCAGAGGTCCTGATGCAGAATCAGGAGTTCCAAGGGGTAAAGATTTTCCTTTCTCTTGTGTTCACCCTTGCTGTATTCCAATAATTGAATAATAATATGAATGTTAAATGTCTATCAGGTAGATTCATTATCGTTGTACCATTTTCTAAAACAGTCATCTTAAACTGTTTCTGCAGCTGAGTAGTTGAGACAGAGACATAGAGGGGCGGATGACTGGTAAGTATCTTAAAAACATCCATGAATCTAATGCTTGTAGTAGGAATCTTAAGGAAGTATTGTTGCAGAACAAACCAAGCTTTTTCTCATGCCCTCCTCTCTTTTCTACAGTGATGCTGACTCTTGCCATTAGATGGCAGCAAAGGACGCGATCAGAGCTGAGGACAATCTCCCAACAACACATGAAGCTTCTTTCAATTTCACCATGTTAATGTGCTCTTTTGATATATTTTTGCTTCTCTTTTTTTTTCAATGTTTTTATCTATAATGACTGTGTTATTAGACAATCTGCCAGTTTCATATGGTAGTAATGATGTGATTGTAAATTGTATTTTTCTTGACTTTCAAATAAATTGATGCAAAATAAAGCCAATCTTTTGAGTGGTGTTTTTCTTGGGTTTGTTTTTTTTATTTTTTGTAATGATTACTATTATTAGGCTACTTTGTTTTCTCTGCCACTGGTAGTAAACAGTCCTGTACCAATGCAGCACATCTGCTTCTGCTGACTTTGCAGTTCAGTCACACATCTAATAATGGTCACCAATAATGACAGTGTTACTGATCTATGCGCTGCTTTCTTCTTGGAAAATTATCTGTTTAGATATTTCAGCTCAGTTCATAAATCACTGCGTTCAGTCATGTTTATGGACCTATTCTCGTCCGAAAAGAGTTTAGCAGCCATGAATTGGGTAGCCCAGTGAAAGTGCGGAAAAAAGCCGCTTATGCAGATTTTCTCCATGGAGTAACAGGGGAGGGTGACTGCACTGCACAAAACACAGTAGCCTACACGGGAAAACAAGAAGCTGGTGCAGTTTGAGCACACGTTTCCACATTTCCATAAGCTTAAACTTAAATAGATTTTCAGCATTACAAGCCACGAACAGCAAGGAGTGAATGAGTAAAAAAAACACCCAGAAATGCCCAGAAAATATGTACAAAATAGGTCTATTCATATGGGCTAAGGATATCCATTGGTATTTCATCTGTGTGCTGCATAGGAACTGAGACAACACTAACGCCAAATTACTAAAAGATTCCAATAAGGACTTGCTCTATAGTGAGTTTCCATAGTGATCTCATCGTACTTTGTGATTTTATGTCCTATGATATTCCTATAATATTCCTATAGCGCCATACAGTTTATGATAGGCCTACAGTTTACAACTTATTCCATGATTATGGTTCCTTTTCGTTAGGGAGAAAGCATAGGCTGCTGGGTGAATCACTTTGCCTCTCATTGTACTCTGGGAAAACCATCCGCATTGCTTGGCAGCCTGTCACTACGGGGAATACCTAAAGGCTGGGCAGCAGCACTCACTGAACTATGGATGCAATGCCTGACTTTTGCCACCAGAGGGCCCCTGCTAAGTTTACATTGGAGGTTCACATAGCGGATAGACACGCAGTTGTGTCTCCTGTCCAGCTCCCGCATCATATTGTTTCCATTCTGCACCTGCGACCCAACAAGCCGCTAAATTTGAGGAGAAACCGAGGAGACAGAGCGCCTCTACATCTCTACACTGCAGTCATGACAACTACGGGAGGTTTGTGTCTTTTTTCCACATTTAGGGGATTTATAAGGGTGTAGAATGGCTACATTACAGTGTTTTAAGTTTGATAAGTTGCCTTTAAGTTTGATAAATTATGTTTTTGGTAATTTGGATGCACCATTTCTTCTAGATGAATACAAATATTTGTTTTAGCCCCATACGTCTGTCATTCCTGTAATTGATTGTAAATTGGTGCATTGGTGCACCGTGCCAAGAGCCACTTCTATTTACTGCTGCGGCATTCTTATTTCACTATTGTGAAAGATGGTGCCAGTTCTTCTATAAACTCACTATTGGAATGGACAAATATTTACTTGTAAAAGATATTTACTATTGGTTTCTTTCAAACTGACCACTCCGCATTTCTGGAAGAGGGAGGACAGAGTAGGGAGAAATGGAAAGCGCACACTAAGCCATTACAGAAAGTGGGGGTTCAGCAACATACAAGCCGCATTGTCGACGCCCAGATAGTAATGTGGCATATAGCCTGCAACGCTAAACCTTCATAATTGTAACGCCGATACTCGTCAAGAGTAGCCGATCATGCTTAGCAGTATTAATATGCATCAGAAATTGCTTGAACACAACCAGTCAGCTCGATTGGCCCCGTGCTCCTCTGTGGAGCATGATCTGTCAGTCTACAAACTCAAACTTTTGTTTTTTGCTCCAGATGATCGCCCCATATGTTACTGCTGGCTTGTAACCCACTTTCTGTGGCGCATCCTTTTCTGCTGAGCAAAGGTGCTGCAGTGAGCGCTCCTCAGTGGAAATCTCTCAGAGAAGAAGGCGCTTTGCAGTTCTGCTGGACAGCAGCGAGGCTTGCTGTCCATGGTGCTGAACCCGACAGACACGCACATTAAAGGGTCTCATTAAAGAGCCTATTACTAATGAGAGTCTTTCTTTGCAGAAGCGATGTTTCCAGACCAAAGTGACTTTGACTATGGTAAGATTTACACTCTGAATTGATTTCAGGACATAATAATTGTTATTGTATGGTTATTTTGCATTATGTCTGATATTACGTCATTTTTTATTTACTACTGTATGTTTTAAGTCCATGTCAAAGTTTGATGGGTCTGTTTGACCATGTATAAGTTCCATGCTGTTGTGGCCCTTACAGATTATGAGACATTGCGGACCACAGGAGTCGTCCTTGCTATAATCATGTTTGTCTCTGGCATTTTAATAGCCCTGAGTAAGTTTAGACTCGTTTTTTCTCTCTCTCACATATCCAGTGTATACATAGGCTACATCACTTATACATTAATTTCTTTACCTATGTAACTTATGTAATTTATCATTCCTTAAACAGGTAAAAAATTCACAAAATGTGTAAAATCCTCATCCAAGTAAGAGTTTGCGCAAGGCTTGGTGGATGATCGGCCTGTGCATGCTGTATGAATTTGACGTTTGAGGAGGACACCAGTGTGGAAAAGGATTTTTCAATATTTCTTCTATGACTAAAACACAATGTTCCTCAGTACCCACAACCCTCCTATCCCTGCCTTGGATGCTTCTCTCCAAATGCCCCTTCCCTGTTCTCCATACACAACCCAAACACACTTCCAACACACTCAAGAGCGTAACCAGTATATTATCTGACAGAAATACATCTGAGATAATTATTTGTCTCCCTATATGGTCTTGAAAATCACATTTTATTTAGTCTGTATTGAGGTATCCTCATGAATGTGTTGGTAGTGAGTGGGCGGTGTCACTATATTGTTAGCTGATGGCATGCCGCTTGTATGGCAACTCAGAGACAACAAGCTGCTGTTTCAACAGGACAAGCTGAAAAATCTGCATTTGGTCTGTAGTTAAACCTCAATCACCTCAGAACTCTGTGGCTTCAACTATTTTGGTACCTGGATCTATGTAATCCAGATAATGGATTAGATCCACTTGATCAAATGCAATTCCCTGTGTACAACCGAAGTTGTGGCCACAGTTTTCAAACTGCACTGTCTTCTTTTCTTGCACTTGGTGAACTGATAAGTGATACATTTTTACTGCTTTCTTCTCTTCTTCCCATTTGCAGCTCCAGTTCATCTGGCACCCAAATTCCAAAGACAGAAGGTAAGATCATTTTGCTGGAGGGAACTGTAGAGGGAGCCCACTGAGCAAAAGATATGATTTCAACGTCGCCTAGACGGCTATGGGCCATTTAGGTGTGTTTTAAACATCTAATCAACGTAAGATTGTTCAGTGGGAGATGTGTGTTTGATTGCGATTGTAATGTGTTTGTCTGTGTAACTCTGTCTGGTTTGCTTTCTTTTACAGTACCTCCACAAACTGTATAGGAAATACTGCTTGAAAGAGAGAGAGAGAATTCATCATGGGATCCATGCCAGCGAATACACACACCCACACCCACACACACACACACACACACACACACACACACACACACACACACAGAGACCATCTCGTCACAACCATCAGTCGTTTATGGCCATATGGCTGATATACAGGTGCCAGCTGGGAGATCAGTGAACATGGATTTCCAACACATCCTAACCAGTGTTTTTGAGTCTACAACTGAGTCCATCAGAAAGTCTAACATGTGCTAAACATCAACTATCTATCAATAGACTGGTAATTGTCTTTGTGACAGTTGGGGCTGATTTCGCAAACAAAGACAAAAACCTGTCCAAGACTAAAATACATTTCATTCAACTTGCACTAGGATGCAACTGTCTGCGAATTTTGCCATTGACATTGTTGGTGCTTCAAATTTAAATACAAGGGAGGAAATGGCCTTTAGTGCTGGCCAAGTTTCAGCTGCATTCACTTTCACCCCCAAGACCAGAAGCAAAAAATTATATGGCCTATGGCAAATGCTGTGTGAAACTCAATCATGACATTGGACAGGGTACTTTTGATCAAACCAGTTCAACAACTGTTCTCTCTCTCCCTCATATTTTACTCCTAAACAATAAAAATGACTGCATGAATACATAATTAATAATAGAGTTGCATACTACTTACTGCACATTTTAGAAGCCCACAACTTTGTAATGCAACAATGAGCCAATAAAATCTTCAGGTTTCAACAATGAACTGCATGCACTGATCAGTTGTAGCTCTTGTCTTTTCCCTCTGTTTATTATTCAGTTGCTGTCAATTTCTCTGTTTGTTTGTTTTTTAGATTTCCTCTTTCAACAGATTTAGAATTAGCATGTCAGTATAGTAAAGAAACCAGTAGAAGGTTATACCAAATTAAACTTGAATGATCAAGCATAATATCTTGATGGAAATTTGGGTACAAAATTATTTTATGTAATACATATTAAAAGTGCTTTGAAATCCAGTCTAATGGATGAAATGTATGTATGTAATTATAGTTTGATTTTGGATTTTATTATTCAATTTCTTCTATTTTTAAGCTGTTTTCATCTAAGTTACAAGGCCTGACTCTAACAAAAGGTATAACCAAAAAAAATAGAATCGTTATCTGTACAGTCTAACCAATGAGTCCACTGCTGCAATTAAAAAAATCATGTCTACCCAAAGAGATTTTCATGTCATTGTTTCAAAATGTTTTTAATATTAATTTGTTAATTAGATCATGTTGTTTGAAAGCAGCTTGTGCTTGGTGTTGGAGTGCAATGCAGAAATCAGAGGCAGTTAAATGAGAAAATATAACGCTAGTGCTAGACTTTAGTCCAATTCATAAACTAAAAAAAGAGGCTCATGCACACCCTCCATTTTATGAAGGCGAAAATTGAGTAACAATCATAATGAATTGTTACCTATGTTTTCCATGTGCGGTCCAAGTATTCTCAACAGTCTAATAGCAACACTTGACACTGCCCAATATATCTATATCTAGGCGTGGGGAAGAAGGAAGGAATCCTTATTTACTTTGAGGTCAGACTTAGATATTGGATACTACAATACTGAAATCCATTGTTTGTAATGTAATTTGAAAGTGAATTGTAGATAGACAATGTTTTCAGCATTGTACCTTTTGTTTGATCACTTTGATTCACTGTCTTGTAAGTCCATGTGGGCTGGGCACCAGTATGACACTATCATAAAATGACACAAGTGAACCTCATTCACCCCTCATGTTACAATGATGTCAAAACAAAACAGACATCTTATTCCACCTGTGACTAAGGCTTCCTATAATGTCACCAAAGGTCAGGGGAAATCAGGCTTGAAATGTAAATACTACTATGTGATTGTTGCAAATAATTACCAAAGATGTTTTCTAGTGAGTCTATTTTCCATCTTGCTAATTTCTGCAATAAAATGTCAATGTGACTATATTTCAAAGGGCACTGTGAACATCAAAACAATCAGATGGAACTTTGAATTCACACTGTGGTACTTTTATTCATGACTCATGACTGAAATGTGTGATTAGTCAGATAATTTGTCACAAGTAATTTCTCTCTGATAAGAAAACACATTCTTTGTCATACAACAATGGTTCCAAATACATAATAGGTTTACATAGTAAAATGAAGTTTCTCTTTCCACAAAGTAAATTGGTCCATAGAGGATAATAGCATTCTATTGTCTGTTACATACACAAGTATGATGCATACAGAAAGAAAAGTTAAGTTATATGATAGAATATAAGAGTTTACAGACATGCATTCTTAATATAAGCACACATGTTGATTGAAATCGTGACCATCATTCAATGAACCAATATGATTACTTCTCATGATGGGGAGTTTTGACAAGGGATTGAGAGGGGTTTCAGAGAGACTGTCCCTGAAGTCATGTTAATGATTTCATAGAAATCAACTTGAGACTGGGAGTGTGACCTACTAGGAAAATGAATATTACAACACCTTCCACAGCACATAAACCTTTAAATTTTTTCCATTGTGGTTAGTCCACCCGTGCAAGTCTGACAAGGTAACTTGTGACTCTAATTCCTATTAAATTGAAGAGTTTCATTTTTGGCAATGTGCTTCTTGAACATCAGTCAACATTGCAGAAACGCATGCAAATCTATCCTCAAAAACATGACTGTTTTGTGAGCAAGGGTTGATGGCGAATATCTAATTTTGGAATGAAACTCTTCAATTGCAGATGGACACTTGATAACCTGCAAGTAGGACAGTAAAATAAAGTCCTATTTTGCCAGCACTTAATTACAGGTAATCCAGGCTTTAAGGACTAAAGCATCATTTCATCATTTCAATATGAATTGTCAAACTAGTTGTTAAAAATAAAATGCTGTGACAATATACAGGCCAGAGACTCCCTAAAACCTCAATCCCCTCCTCATCAGAGGAACAATAGACAGCATTTAGACTCATTTCCTCCCAGAGGCAGTGGAACACACGGGACTATGAGTGATTGAAATCACTCTTGGTCCTGTACGCGTCGACGAGTCGAAGCACTTCGTTTCTTCAGGATGAGCTTGAGCTAGAGATGAAAAGACAACAAGCAAGACATTGTGAACAAATAGCTCCTGAAGGATCCTGCAAGTTAAACTAGACCCTGCTGACCTGACATGATTGGCTGTTAGACTGATTGGCAGCTCACCTGCTCTCCACGGTGGCCACTCTGCAGGAGGTGGGCGGGCTGGTCATTCTCCAGGTTGCGGATACTGGGGTCGGCCCCTTTGCTCAGCAGCAGCCGCAGGATGTCTTCCTGGTGGAAACTACCATGGAGACCAGCTGCCATGTGTAAGGCTGTGTGACCGTGAGCCTGTATGGGAGACGAGAAAACATGACCTACTCTATTTGCATCCACAAATACACAAAAACACGGACATGAACATACAGTAAAATCCAGTTTTGACTTTCATGCCCTCGTGGGACTCACCTTCATGTTGACAAAATCTTTCATGTTTGGCAGAGGAATCCTCAGCAGATCACGAACCAGATCAATGTTCCCCTCCTTGACAGCCAGGTGCAGGACAGTCTTGTTACTTTTGATTTCCTGGAATTGGAGCCCATGTTAATGAAAACACTACGAAACCACGATAACCCAGAGGGAGGCAAATAGGAGTCAAAGGGAAACAAGAAGAGAGAGTAGCAGGAAAATGGCTCACTAACTGACAGCACCACTGACAAAAGGATTCATTTTCATTCCCAAACTGTCTTTAGAAGACAGAGATAGCTAATTTTCCATTTCCAAACACAGATGCACACACAAAGCTTCCCATATCTATTTCTTTATCTATTTGATGAAAGGTGAGGGTTAACAGATTAGATTTCAATGCCTTGCTCGGGGGCTTCCATCATGTTGGTTGAACCAGTGACCTACCAGTTGCTAGTTGGCCTCTTGCTCACCCTTGTGAAGGCTAATCTGCCACCAGTTTCTACAATAGCAATGACACTTTTCTCTCTTTACCAATTAACTGTACTTACGATAACTAGCACATAGTAACAGCAACCTCCTCTGAACTACCTTTGACACACCAGTGGATCCAGACCTACCCCTCATCCTAAAACTGCTCCTGTCAAAGCAGCAGACATTCAGCAGTGGGAGAGCTGTACTGTACCTGGCTGAGCAGGGACGCCCCTGCACTGAGCAGCATCTGCAGACAGGACAGCTTCTCCGCAGCCTTGGCCTGAAGGCTAACATCTCCCTGCCCACTGGCAGACAGAGCCTTCATGGTGGCACTGTGGGAAATGGCTGCACAGTGCAGAGGAGTCATGCCTGTGGCAAGGAAGGAGCAGACACCATGCCGCATGTTAATTAATAATAATGTAATAATGCTTGTATTGATGTGAAGTATTGCAAGGCTTTACACAAAATAATGTCCAAATCATACTTTAAAAACATTCTAACACCATCTCTCTACATGGTTAATACTTTATTCCCACAGTTATTGCAATTGGTATGACATAAAATTACCTTCAAAGTTGCGGGCTTCCAGGTTCACTGCAGGTCCGCTAGATAGAATAACCTACAAAGACAAATTTACAGTTTGGGTCTGATCAGTGCTACCATCTCTTTTTGACCCGCTGTGGAAAACATGCTGAAGTAATTCAACCTGAATGCTGCTTTACCTGCAGAACCCCAGGGAAGCCATAGTTTGCAGCCAGATGAAGGGCAGTTTGACCTTTGACATCACAAGCATTGATGTCTGTTCCAAATGACAGTAGATCCTGGACGATCTCTGGCTGGTTTGCTGTCACCGCCACCAGCAAAGCAGTCTGGTGCACAAGCACATTGATTACACAACTTTATTTAGAAAGAAATTATAGTATTCTGTTTGTATTTGTCACAAAATACTTGTGCCATAGAAAGCAAAAGAGCAATTCAAGCGCTTTGTGTCTTTGTGTCTGTACCTTGCCCTTGTGTTCTTTGGCATCGAGCCTCCCTAAATCGCTCAGCCTCTCTGCAGCAGCGAAGGCACACTCCCTGAGCCCCTTGGCAGTGTAGATGTGCAGGATGCTGACAAAACAAAACACATGACAAATTGCTTTTAGATGATACTTAGGGTTGAAAATAGTGTAAATCCCCATGACCAATTTTACAATACTCCCTTCTTAGTGAAAGTTATCTTTCCATGTTATCATAGTTTGTCATCTAAGTTTCTAGTCATACAGATATAACTGGCTGACTCATCCTCTCACTTTTTCTTTGAAATCTTACTAGGATTGCCAGATTGCACACATGGCTCTCACATTTAGCTCACTACCAAAAACACAGGAAAACTCTTAAATAAGTAAACAAACACACACACACACACACACACACACACACACACACACTAATGCCAGCACTGGTGTTTAAATGGTTTAAATGGTGATTAAATGAATCCAGCAAGATGGAGCATATCATTTTGACTACTATTTACACAAAATATTATGCTGCATAAACAGCATAATATTTGTGTGCTAAGATGACTAAATACTGAACTAAATAGTGTGTGTGTGTGTGTGTGTGTGTGTGTGTGTGTGTGTTTGTGGTGTGTATACAATACATACTGTATATACAATGCATATTTATTAATTTACTAGTCTCTCTTGCAGTATGGACTTTTGGTAGTGAGCAAAAAGTGAGAAACATCTTTGTAATGTGGCATCCACAATTTTAAAGAAGAAATCAGAAGTTAAGTAAGTCATTTATGTCAATATATGCCCATGAAAATTTGTGTATGTGCTCTTTTTCTTGGTGCTCACAAGCACACACACACACATACCTAAACACACAACACACACACATAACAAGCACTCACGTGTCTCCATCCTCGTCCTGGCCGGTGGTTCTGCTGTAGTCCATCCCTCTGAGCAACATCCTGGCCTCCTCCAGCTTGGTGGCGTCCAGCTGAGAACCAAAACTTAGCTGTGGGTTCTGACTGGGGCCAAGAAATGACCAGGATGATGACAGACCAGGACTTGACACTGTCACAGGGCATTCCTGCTCAAAAGAAAGTAGGACAAAACTGAAGGCTTTTTGACAAACAGAGATAAATAGTCAAGATAAATATCAGTATATGGTTCCACACTTAAATATCCAGTAGGGAACTTCTGCAGATGTAGATTCTTTTATCATATAATGTAAACATTATCAAATTCCCAAGTGTATTTGCATTTAAGATCTAACATCCATAGTTATCTGTAGTTTGTGAAAGCCTGTATCATTTCAATCAAACACAGTTTGTTCACAGCACATACAGCAGCAACATTTGATTGGCCCACAAATGAGTTGTTTGACAGCATTGCATGCACATGCACTTTTTAAAAGCTACATCACCAGATAACCAAAACACTAAATATGTGTAAAAAATAATTCCAAGTTAATGTGCTCAAAATGTTCCCACCATGCTAAAGATGAAAACATAGCATTAGCTCGGCTACTTTTCACTAATGGTCTCCAGTTCTTTTTCATTCTTCCCTCCCTTGTCTATTCTTGCCTCTGTGTCAGGCCATCATCTCAAACAACAATCTGATTCACTATTAAGAGCAAAATCAAAATCTACCCAACCTGCCAATCAGGAATGGCTCCATTTGGCACAAAACATTTCTCTGTAACGATACACAGTTTGTGATGGCCTACTTTTTGCTGTAGATGGCTGAATTTGAGCCAGTGTTGAAAAATACAGTAAAGTTACTTGAAAAGCTGAGCGCATCTTTAAAATGGTAGAGTGTGGTGCCTGATTGCTACAGCATATAGTCTTTGCAAATAAGAAGTATCTCTTACATATGTCTGAGACATTGTATCAAATCCCTGCATCTGCTGCTGTGTGCTGTATACAGGCCCCACTGGGAGGCTGTAGTTTGCAGCATAGCTGACGTCTTGGGAAGAGGAGTAGTAATTGAGAGTAGACTCCGGTGCCGGCGTCCAATGCTCATAGCCTACTGCCATGTCCGAGTAGCTGCTCGATGCACCTGGAACAGAAAGGAGCGACTGGTATTCCTCATCAGTGACTTGATCTATGACCATTATTACATTTTTACATCATCAACATTATGATCAAGATTGGTGAGTTCATGAAAGTGTTTTATCCAGCTCTCACCTGTACAGATAGATGGTTCTGGTGTTGACACCTGCTAGGAGAAAAAAATGGGTGAATCATAAGCAAACATGCCCATATAAATCTCTGTGGTGATGCAGAGCCCCCCTCTGTGTGGTGCCTTACTGGAACAGTGGTGGGAGGGACAGGACTTGTTCTGGACGTCTCACGCTTTCTCTTCTGCTCCAAGAGTTTCTTCACTGTGGGCAGAGTGTAACACGGCTTCTCCTTTTGCGCTGTGGAAGCAACATTAAGCCAGAATGACTCCAACATGATTTGTAGAGATAAGTTTTGGTCACTACATGTGATGGAAATCTGAGATGGATTTCATTTCCACATATTAAGACAAAAACTATTCATGTTATTGCCGTCAGAACATGATCAATCACTAAACCAAGTAATCTGTGTTATTTAAAGACAAAACCCTCCAGTGACATGGAGACAGACTTTGAGCTTTCACTTCCAAGTGAGTTCTCTTTTCATGTAATTATGAGCCACAAAATATGCCCAGATCACCACAGAAATCTGGATGATAGATAATGTCTAGTCTCTTATTCACTGTCAGTGGAGCAGCTCCAGTATTCAAGTCTCAAGAGAGGCTTGGCTTTATTGTTTTTAGGTTTAGCAGAGGCTAGTTTAAGTCAGTCACAAATGTAGACTGAGTTGTTCAAGACCATAGAAGTAACAAATATAAATTATGTTATAGACTTGGATTATCCATTTTAAGTCATGACATAGGCCTATATCATAGGAGTAAGATGATAAAATTGCTACAATTGTTATCACTTGGGTGATGATGATGCCTCCTCAGTTTCACCATGATGGCATTTTTCTGCTTTGCTTGGGACATATATCAGTATCAAGTCTATGATATCATGAGTATGTTTTCCCCTACTGTTTCACAAAAATAGCATTTCCATTAAGCAGGTACAGGAAACAAGAAAATAGGAAAAAAAATATTACAAAACAGAATTCTCTGATGTTTCCAGTTGACATGATGTGACCAGACAGGTTGTTTCCTCAAAGACTTCACCCCACACGTGAAAGATAAAGTGATATTTCCACCCTGTATGTGGAACCAGTACACAAAGATAACACTCTGAGGAACCTCCTCCATTAGGAACAGTCTGAGATTGTGTGGCCATGTTACCCAGAGAGATTCACCAGAAACCTTTGCATGGGATTGCCACTACTTATTTTCTATGACATCTTCCTGTCTCGCTCCGTTACGCTCAACGCAAACCACATCTTCCTGCCTTTGGTGTGTGTCACAGGCGCGTCACCTCAACACATGTGCAACTGCCTTGTGCGCTCTACCAAACCCACACAGAGACAAAGCAGAAGAAGACAGAGAGTGACATCTCCCTCTGTCATTTCTCAGTTTATAGCGTGACACTTTTGAAGACTGACAGAGGGAATACCTTCCAAGCAATGGTACGCTGCACCAGACAGCTCTATCCACTGTAGCAAATGAAAAGCAGGTGCACCTCCACAAAAATATACTCATGCAAATGTACCCAGTGATGCATAAAGGGAGAGAATAATGAGTCCACCGATTAGGGGTGAAGGTTAGATTTCTGTCGGTTAGTCATGTCTTCTCTCTACTATAATGATGTTACCTTGGGATGGAAACCTGCCCTTAACAATAAGCCCTTGTGCTGCTGAGTATGATGTGACCCACCACAACATAAAGGTCACTTTATCAGAATGTTGACATCACTCAGTGGTACATAGTTTCACTTTCAAATTTGCAAGGTGTTACTATACTGTAAGTTACTCAACCCTGAATTTGACTCATTTGATCTTTACAATAGAATTTCACATTTGGCATTTGGTATGTTGGTTGATGATGTAATGTTATGTAACTAGCCCTACTATATTTGGCGTATCTATATTAGGAGCCAATTCTATATTAAACAATAGCTGAGTAAATTGCAGTTTGATGATTGGCATCAAGCCTATATCTAGATCATTCAGTTCTCTGGCTTCTGGTCTGACACATCCGTTGAGAGAAAGTACAGATAAGGAAAAACTGCTTGTCTAAACCATCACAGATTAAGAGGGCAGCCTAGCCCACGTATAAATGATGGGTTGACACGAAATGCCCCCACACTGCTTTGGGCCACTCTTTCTAATGTGCTATATTCAAATAGGGGTTGTGGAAACCCCTGGACACTGACTCATGTGCGTGGGAGGTGGGGATTCCGAAGACCTTTCTCCTCGCCTTTTGGCTCCGAGCTGAGAGAGAAAAGCAGCGCGGGGCCAATTTCCTCAATTTGAGTGACGCGGCCTCGTTCAGCAGAAACGCGACGAAATGATAATAGTTTTTAGGCCCGTGTCAAAACAGTCGATATTCCGTCTGACTGAGCACACAAAGTCGTGTCTGATGTGTAATATCCCACACGATACAGCTAGTAGGCTGTTGTTAAACGTCAGGTTTTCCACGTTACGTACTGCTCGTCTCTTGTATCAAAACGGGAACTGAAAACAGCGAGCTGGGCGGGGGGGCATCAGGGTTTCCCCAAGAGCCGTCCGGACTCCTGGATTCACCCGAGGCACAGCGTCATTAAACCCCCAGAGACATCACATGAACATGGGCTACACCCAAACAAAACTAACTCATATTACCCTTAAAGTGCTTAGTTCAGTGACGGATCATGTTGTTTTGAGTGATGATTTGAAATCTTTAAAATAAAAAAGTAGACACGAATATAAGACAATAGCCTAGGCCTACAACAGCTTTTCTCAACAGTAACCGTATTCCAATCCTCACTTTCTTTCTTTTTCTTTTTTTTACCAATTAGGTTTCATTCAGCTTCAGGATCCAAAGTCCTTATCGAACCCATTAACTCTCAACCAGTTTCAAACAAAATCAAACTGTAATGTTTAGGGGTTTGGGACCAGTATTAGGCTAATAAATTACATATTTATATGTACATATTTATATGTGTAATGGCCCTTTAAATATACATATATATATTAGACCTTAGCATATATATATTAGACCTTAGCATATACAGTATATATTAGACCTTAGCACCCATTGATTGAGTGCTGAGAACAAGATGAATGATGTAATAATGTGTCATAATATGATGTCCAGAAATGCAGTAGCCTCATCAATCAGTTTGTCATCATATCATAATCACACCATTGAGGAATATTACGCTACTCTCTATACCGTTAACAAGGAAATCTATAACTTCAATCCTGTTATACGTAATAAATCAGCACCATATCCATACTCACATTTCTCCCAGGGCATATCAGAAACGGTTTTGCTTTGAAACCCTCAACAGGTTGTCCGCGTGATCACCAGTCTGTTCAAAACGGGATTGACTGTACAGTGTAATTTACAGTGCAGGAAGGATCTCCGGTGTTCCCCGCGGTGATGTTCAAGTGGCTTGTTGTGTCACGGCTGCAGCTTGTATACACGGAGCACGTTGTTCCCCGTCGCCGCCCCTGACGCTACGCCCTCTTCACTTCTTGTAAACCTGAAGCCACGCCTCCGCTGTTTTATTGACTCTGCTGGTGCGGGATAATGTCAAGCCAATAGAATAGAATAGAATAGAATAGAATAGAATAGAAGTGATAACTTGATCGAATACATATTCTCGTAATTTACAGAGGGCCATACCATACATACAGTAATATAGCCTAGTTATATAGTTTTATATTGCCTACTTCATATAGCCTAGGCTACTATAAAGATTGGACTGGTATTACAATAGGCTATGATTTGAGAAAAAATAAGTTGGAAAAACACTTTGAGTGGTGAGGAAAGAAAGAAAGAAAGAAAGAAAAAGAAAGAAAGAAAGCTCCATAACTCAATAATTATAGATTCAGTTCCAGTATTAGGCTACTAAAACACCTTAAAGGGTTAAAGCCTCCGGAAACTTAACCCTTAAATATTAAAAATGTACAAACAATATCACAACTGACCATAACATTAAGTATCCACCCAAATATGAGTTAATCACTATTATAAAACAGAGTAGGCTACTGAAGAGAGAAATTATATCACACACGTTCCTAAAACATTGTGCCGTCTAAAGTTGAAATTGAGTTTATATCTGAAAGTATGAAGAAGATGGATGACCAAGATTGGCCTGAAGAGTAAGAAGCAGAAATATGAGGAGGAACAGGAGGTCGCGAAACTTGTACACTATACAATGTTTCAAGGCACTAGTGCAGTGCCCGTTCGCTTTGAGCCCCGCTGCTGCACAGATAGTTTATTCAAAGTTTATTAATATTGAACGTGTCGCGTGTCCAATCCGACACTGCGCGTCCTTGGGTCCCCAGCAATACACCCGCCAATCGGACGAACAGTTCTCGAGATATGCAAAGGACACACATACAGACCGAGATTCCTTGCTTTATAGTATGATTATGCTGTAATGCTATTTGCTTTAAAGCGCCATAGCCCCCTCTACTGTTCACTGGAATAATTGATATAATCACTGCAAGGGCCACTGTCTAATGATGCTGAGGATGAATCACGGATAATGTCTCAAAGACAGTTTGACCATTGCCTGACAAATCATAAAAACACAGTTGCACCCTTGAGGATTTTCAGAAGTGGCAGGTTAACTTGACAAGCAAGGAAAGTTGGCTCTTCTGGGCATGGAGGATGGAGCAGAAATGTTTAAATCTGATGCTTGTGCATTGTTGTGCGAGGCTTTGCTAAAAAAAAAAAAAAAACGTAAAAAAAAAAAAAAAAAGCCATGAAAACTTGCTTCCATCATCCTGAATGCAGTGTACCAAACAAAATGCAGGTTTATGTTGCCTGGCCACTAAGAGGCAGCAGTGACTAGAGGGAATTATTCATGGGCACATGAGTGACACTCAACAACCTAAACACTTCTGCATTACTGTTGGTTTTCAGCGATAGTGTGAATGCTGAATCTGGTAGAATTTGGCAGGTAGTGAAAGTCAGTACAGAGTCATTTAATTCTTAACCCTACTACTCCTCAAATGAGACAGTGTTGGGTTATTTTTGTGATGAAATGCCTACAAACAGGCAGTGTTTCAGTTACTTTCTGGGCAGGGGAAGGAAGACAAAATTGACGTCAGCACTCAAAAGTGAAAACTAGTGGTAAGCGCCAGTCACACACATCTATCGGATCCCAGAGGACAGACAGACCCGTAGCAGAGCAGGTACGAGGATCTTAACTGGCGCTGATTTTCTCTTCCTCATCCTAGCCTTTTAACCACCTAATGTCTGGTGCATCTGGGAAGTCACATCCAAATGGTTGTATGTCTAGCTTTTCAGTTACTTTATACAACTGTAAAGACAGCACATTACACATGAAATGTAATTGACTGAACTTCATTTTCTTCTTGACTTATATATGGCTATATATATGATATATATATTTAATGATTTCATTTTGGAGAATAAGATAAGGATTTTTGTGATTTTTACATTTTATTTTTTCATTTTAATGCCCACACACCAACATATGACTCATTCTGATACAGGCGTACTTCATGTGGCTTTGTAGGTGCAGGGACAAAATAGGTCAAAATCTTACACAGTTGGGTCCGCCGTTTCAAACGGTTTAAGTTAGTTTGGCTTTGAAATCAAATGAAATGAAATTTAATCCCTTTCACTTTCAGGAAGCAAATGATTGAGCTGTCAGCCGACTATGGCAGACAAAAAAGTGTTTATGGTTCTCCTGCTTTCTCTCTACAGTAAGTAAACGTCCATGGTGTCATGGCTCGCTCTCTCTCTCTCTCTCTCTCTCTCTCTCTCTCTCTCTCTCTCTCTCTCTCTCTCGCTCTCTGTCTCTCACACACACACACACACACACAAACACACTAAGGTGGTCTTACACAGGAAAATGAAACCACAGATATGTTGCAGCTGACGGAAACTTAACTTCATGCAACACCTCTATAAAAACAGAGGCGTTCCTGCATGCAGTGAATTCACTAAAATGTATGTTTTATTTTTCTTCTCTTTCTCTGCCTAAGACTTGGCCATGGCAGATGCAGGTATGTACAACAAACTGTGGATGTAACCCTAAAAATGAAGTTTTTCCATAGTAATTTAGTAGTTTAAGTTTTAAATAGTACAATAAGCAAAACACATACAGACGATAGCGAGATAGGGACATGATGAGTAATTATTTCCAGTCCTCTCTCAGTTCAGACCTCTTTTCTTCCATCCCACTCATCTCTGCTGTCTGTGCATTCACCGTCCCTCTGCCAGATAGCGTGTCTTGCTACAGGATCGAGCCTGGCACAATGGCCGGCATCATCTCTGCAGACTTGGTGTTGACTCTCATCATTGTCGTTGTCACCTACCAGTGCGCCAGCTCTCGGCGTCAGAGGAGAGAAAACGGTGAGGAAACAGGGCCATGAAGTGCACAAAAGCAACCATGTTGTCATATAGTGTTTAAATCTTTTGTGAGCTTTTGGCCTTTCACATCCCCAAGGATATTTTTAACATGTTGGCCTCTGTGTCCCTGCTAAGGGTGTGTTAGGTCTAGAGGGAAATGGGAATCATTTATAACATATTTATTTTATCCCCTCAACATGTTCTTGGTGTATTTGGTAACTTTATATTTTCAAATAGTAATTATCTCTCTCTTCCTGTCTCTCTTCTCATCTCCTCACAGCTGATAAGGTGTATATGAATGTCAGGGCAAACTGCAAGACTTAATCTACAGAGCAACATTTGAAGATGCTACAGTATATTAAGAAGTGATGTTCACATTTTTGTAGATCATTTATTTTTATCAGAGTACAAAATGTCAACTAAGATAAATTGAACTTACTTGAACTTTAAATCAAACTCTTGTATAATAAACCCTTTGGTTTTGGACTGATTTGCAATAGTGTCTTGAACATATTTTTAAACCTGTTTAGGAAAGACCAAATTGCTGGAGTTCTGCTTAATTCATTACACATGCAATAAACACACTGATGACTCCTAATTCATAGAAACTGTGTGAAAAAAATAGGACTGTCAGATTCCAAAGACATGAGAAACTGCAACTGTTACAGAGAATGCATTTAGTGCCGTATATAAAAGCTTTAGCAATCCATTTTTTATTTAAAGAGCATGAAAATGTATTTTACATTGTGCCCCACTGTGTGCTTGTGTTTCTTCAACTATCTGCTTGGAGTTGTTTTGCAAAGCCTGATCAATAAAAGGTATATCAAATTATATGATACAAATTCAAGTTGTGCAAATCAAATTCAGTTTTTCAGTACAATGATGAAATTTTGCATGACAAACTCAACTGAGTGTTATTCATTTTCAATCAGTGCTGGCACTAAACCCACATACAGCGCCTGCAGTTGACTGTATTTTTAGGCTAGCAAGATGTCCAAATATTTTAAAAGATCTTGTATTAATACTTCCATGATCAAAAGCTGTATATTTCATGAGCTTTTTTTTTGTAACCCTGAAAGACAGTATTCTTAATGGTATTTCTGAATGTGGGATGTTTTGTGGATGGGTGAAGGCTTCCAGTTTCTTCTGAGCATCAGAACTGACTGACTGACTGACTGAATTGTTAACACATAAAGATAAGTGTTGATAAAACTGCATTTTGAGCCTCAACTCATTGTAGATCAAACAAGCATAAAAAATAACTGAAACACAAATCACTGCCATCTCGTGGTGAAAGTCGGCTATAGTTGAATTATGTTGAGTCGTATTTTTCCCATTCGCTGACAGAAATAGACTTTTGTCACTGCCATGTACATATAATTATTTGCTAAATGTCTGCCTGCCCTTTCAGTCAAACAAATAGAACATGCTGACCCAGGCTTCTCAGACATGATAGCCCACACACACACACACACACACATAGTTGTCTAGCCCGCTCTGTATGTCTGTATCATCTGTCTGATCTACCTCCTCTGTAGCTCTATCGTGTTGCGGCGGTAGTTAATCTATGTGCTGTAGCTCTGGGTAATACCCTCCTGAAGAGATGACTCTGGGCGTACAGTTTTTCGAGAGGCCAACCGTGGGATGGGAAGGCTTGTCGTTGAACCGTCTGTTCTCAGCTTCACACAAATTTGGGAAGTAGTGGCAGGGGATTTGTGCAGGGAATTTCCCTTGAGTTTATGAATGCTCTCTCTCTCTCTCTCTCTCTCTCTCTCTCTCTCTCTCACACTCTCTCTCTCTCTCTCTCTCTACACGTAGAGATATGTATCAGGCCTGTTTAAGAGGTTTCATTTCAGGCATACACATTCCTTTGTATAAGGAATTTAAGAAAACTTGTTAGGAAACGTTTTAAATCTAGTTTATATGTGTTTCCTTAACCAGTTTTTAAAAGCATTTTGATCATTCATTTAAGATTATTAAACATTGAGGCCTCTTTTACAAACACAGTGGGTGTTACTTTCATTTCACTGACAGTTTAAACTATCATTTCAGATAAAATTGTGGTTAAACAAAGGCTCAAAGCAGCAGTGACTGTGGCCAACCCACAGCAGCAAACCACAGGTCAGAAGGAAACGGTCTGCTGGAGATGATATGATCACCAGCTAGGCTTATTTCAGCAGAAACTGCGTATGTGGTGAAACAGAGGTTGTATCGCTTCTCATCTTGGCATCGGTTCAGCAGGTTACTGTGAATAATCCGTACACTGTTAAAAAGTCACGTAAAAGCCTGAATGCCAACTGATCAAGCATATCAAATCGGATGAGGAGCCTTTCATTACAGCGCGAGAGACCAGCCACACCCACGCGAACATGACAGATTAACAGAGTGTAACACATTACAGAGAAGAAACAGAAACACTGGCTTCCTCTTCTCTCACTGGGCTCCCTCTTCCTCCTAGCACGGTCACATGCTGACACCCTTCGCACCACAGACAGCCTGTGGACAGTCCTCCATCTGCATGTCTGCTGCTGCTTCTGGTTTCCAACCACTTGTTTACAGAAGCAAGATCACAGCCATTTGGAAGAGAATATAAGGACCAGTGACCCTCAACCACCTCGACTCATTTCCTCCTCTAACAAACATCGACATCGAGGAGATGTCCAGCACTCTTTGTATTGTGGGTTCATTATTTGGTGAGTGGTTTGTGTATGGTGGCAGGAGTGAATGATGCGACTGAGTACAATAGCAAGAAAGTCTAGGTACTCTCATGCCAGTTGTTGTTATCATCTGATGTTTTCTTAACTTTGCCTCTTTCAGGTCCTGGAGAAGGACAGCAAGGTACTTGGCTTTCCTAAAACTGTTCTTAAGCTCCTGGGGGATTATGGGATATGGTGTTGTGTATCTTTGTTTGTGTTCCCATCCTGTGTTTTTACACTGTCGTTTCACAGAGTGCGGTCCCTGTTACCAGATAGATATGGGGTCCGTAGTGGGCATTATTGCCTGTGACATCATCCTGACCCTCCTCATCACTTTCTGTGTATTCTGCTTTGCAACTTTCCACAAGAAAAGAAGAGAATGGGATTCTCGTGACGGTGAGGACCAAGTGTGTGTGCGTGTGTGTGTGGTGGTGGTGGGGGGGGGGGGGGTGTAATGGCAGGAGGTCGGTGGGAGAAGTCATTTGCAAACTTGAAACTATCCCTGCACCTTCTCTATTTCCAAATTTCAACAGGTCGAGGAAATCTAGCTTCAACAATGTCAAAGAAGAAGACAGCAGAGATCGCAGAATCTCCTTATCAGGTAAAGCAGAGGCATATTGTGATTCAATCATCAAAGACACTGAATATGGATATGATATGGTCTTGGGTAAATGTCTTAGCTAAAAAGACAGGCATTTGTGCTTCCTAAATGAATTACTTTTACTTTTTTTGTAGGAGTTACATGGAGTCCAGTCTGATGTGTACAGTGAGCTTCAAAACTTTAGGAAATGAAACGGTGGAATTGAAACAACGCCAGTCTTGTCTTGGATTATTTGCTGGTGCCAAAATCTGAGATGGATTGGATACTGAGCTGCATTACATTGGTACCAGACACTCTGCTACAGACAACCCGCTTTACCAGCTGCTAGACATGTGTACAGTGTTCTACAGCATTATAGGTAATATTATGTGTATTTTACATGTAATGGAATTATATTTCATTCAAGCATTGAATTGTACTGTGTTGTGCTATACGTAACGTTCTCATTATATTTCTCAAGTGTACTTGTTATTTTGTAAATGTTTAGATGTCTCTAGAAATTTGTTATTGTATTTAACTAATTGTAAATTTAATGATTACATTTTATAACCTGTATGTATAACCACTTATTGTATAGCAGTTACAGCAGTTGCACATATTGTAATAAAAGCATCAAAATTAGAGGCCTATGTGTACTTGCAGAAAAATTCAGACTTGGGCAAAGTGTGGTTGTGCTCATTTCAGTGGTAATGTGGCTGACAAAAATATGCATCGTACACCATTGAAGTTAATGCAATCCGACCCCCATCTTAAAATGGATGCAGTGGCTCTTATGAACCAATTTTGTGACATTTGATATCTGACATCTTTTTTTATAACATATCACTATTTCCATGCCAAACATGACACTTTTGTAGTTTCCATGAGTAAGCCTGACAAACAACTGAGAAAACCTAACAGTAAGTCTTTCTTTCTTTCTTTCTTTCTTTTTTCTTTCTTTCTTTCTCACATTTGTTCACATGATCACATCACAAAATAAATCTAAAATTCTAAAGTAGGGTGAAAAAGTCCCAGGAGATATTTTGATCCAGCCTGCCTGTTTCCTATGAGTCAATAGATGGCAGCTCCTGACTCATTATGAACATCAGTGTGACTAGAATCTGAAGAAAAGAGAGAAAACCAGTCGCCTTGTCGTTCAACAATGCATTCACTATAATAGAAGAATGATGATGAAGCAAATACTAGGAAATATCTTTATTAATCATATGAGGTTGAAATTGAATCATCACATGGAACTTATTTCTCTTTTGTCTTGTAACTGTAAACACGTAAACATTTCACGGAGCTGTTTCCTCAGCCAGGTTGAGTGGATACAGAGATGCAAGTACAGACAACACCTGTATGACTCACAGGCAGAGGAATGATGATCTTCTGGGAGGTTGTGGTGCTGGCTGGCACAGACGAGCTACTGACCATGAGCTCCGGGGGGCGCTACAGCACAAAGAAGAGAGAAGAAGAAGGAATGAAAGATTTTTTCAAAGAGGCAGTTACTGCATGCATCGTTGGCCACACAGCCCATTTACACAATTCACTAATATAGCAAACACACTGTGAACTCACCTATCGGATACCTCTCAGCGCTGATAAATTCTCTAGTATCTGTGGGGAAATTGAGATGAGCTGATCAGACTTTGATTGCTCCGAGCATAATAATTCTTGGAACGATCAATTTTACACAGAATCAGATCTTACCATCATAGTCTGTGTCTCTGCTGTTGCCAGCAGCCGCAGCAGCAGGTCTGCCATTCAAAGCCTCAAAACTGTCCCGGTCCAGCTGTTCTCTGCTCCAGCCCGGGGCCAACATGCCATTCAGCCCGTCAACTCCATGCAGGAGCTGACCTCTTCCTGGTGTCGCCTTTCTTTGCAGATTGATGCCTCGACGAGCATTGTCAGTCACTCTGATAGCTTGTTTTTGTGTCAAACTTCCAGCCTCCTGACCATCCACCGGTATTCCCTCCTCACTGTTCAGATCAATGAGCTTTCCATTGTGTGTCTCCACCAGGGTCCTGTGTGTCCCGCTCTGCTCTGGGCTCCCATAGCCTGGAACCAGTCTGCTGGTCAAATCCATACTCAATGTGTCCACTGTGGCCTTCCCTCTGGACGGCGCCTCATTTTTCCCCACAGTATTAGGAATCGTGGTCTCATGGCTGTCAAGGTCTGTAAACACATCTGGGAAGAATGAAGGTTATCGCTTGTTTCTGTGTTTTGTTTTAGTAATAGCCTTAAACTGTTAACATTCATTTGTTCAGAACATTTTAGGGCTACAATTACAGCATCTGCATCAACATCTTTTCTTTTTTACATTGTTACCGCCTCCTAGAAGCAAGAGAAGTAGTTGTGCACACGAATCAGGCTACATCTTATAGACTATATCTTATATTTTTCTCACCCACAGAATTATTATCCTGTACTAACAGTACACTATTGGGATCAAAGTTTCATGTTTGTATTGTTGTATTTAAAAAATAACATGTCTGTCACTTGTGTCCTTGCTTTCAGGCTCAGACAGACAGGGGGATGTTAAGACATATTGATTGACCCTGTCAGTATAGGTTATAATAGTAATATAGGCTACTTTACCGCTGCTTTCACCTCCAAGGTTCTTTTCAGGTAGTCCTGGATCTGAAACATTAAGAAAACTAGTATTATATCTATTTGTATGAGGTATCTTTTCTACATTTGCTACTGAACGGTAGCTCGCATACCTGTGAACCCATCGGTGTAACCACTCTCTGTAGATTTTTCCTCTGAGATATCTGTGAATGAGCAACAATGCAGGTGAGCACTACTTAAAATCAAATACTAACAATGACAAACCCCTTTAATCCGCCACTGTTTTGACCTGTGAAATCAGCAATCTGTAGCCGTTGAAATGTCCAAATCTGAAGAAAATTAGGGAAAGGAAGCACTGTACCACATTGTACCCTAGGCTACATACAGTATATTAATATCAATAGAAAAAAAACATTAAAATGTACCTTCTGAATTTTCTTCTTGCACAGGTTTACTTAAAGGGTTTTGATATACTGTGGAAAAGAGACAATATATGGTGATGATGACCATTGAGATGGTTGTTGATGGTAATGATATTGTTTTTTCTTTTATATAAAGATTAATCTGAACAATAAAACAACATGAAGGCAAACAATTTCTAATTCTGCTCCTTCCTCTGCTCTGACTTGGTCTTTGTATCTGTGGTGTATATGTTTTTGGCAATCCAGAAGTACTTACAGCATCTGGTAAAGTATGTAAGTTTAACATGGTTTAATTGGATCTACCTGTTTTAATACTGTATGCATGTGGGAGTAGCTGATAAGACAACTAAAGTTTGAAGCACAGACCTGTGAAATTTCCAGGTACGGTCTTTTCAGTAGGAGTCACGCTGAGTGCATCTATAACAACAGTAAAGAAAGGGTTCTATTATTTCACAGAATTGATTTATACAGTACAATACACTTATTCATCTCACGAGAAACAATAATATCACCGTTTTGCATGTAGGCCAACATATTGCTCAGAAAATGCAACATATTGTTCAAAAATATAAACCTGACATAAAGACTCACCATTCAGGAAGCTTAACACATTTTCTTTTTGCTCTTGAAAAGAAAAAGAAAGAAATATAGTTATTCCCAGTGTGGTATTCAAGAAAATTGAATGACATGAATTGAGTGCATTACAACACTTAAAGTAAGCCTGTGTAAATAGTATTTGAGATATTTTCTCTCTTTAGATTAGTTTACCTCTTATGGGGCTCGTTAACACAGCCGTTGCAAATGCAAGAAGTAACAGACAACAAAGGAAGCTAAAACAAATAAAATCACAATCATTTTTAGATTTAACCAGGAAATACATTTTAATATCATGACTTATATCATTATGTCATTTTCTTCTCTGGGAAATAAAATGAAGTTTCAATTATTATAATTTGAAAATATGAATCAACATCACAAAATATGAAAACTTACAGCTTCATTGTAGACTTCAGTCAGCAGCAGTGTTCAGTAGGGCAGCAAGAGTGCCGCTGAGCTTTTATGTACCGCTGCTTCTTCACCTCTAATAGGTCTCATCCATGTTAATGATAGCTTTTGACAACATTTATCAGATTCAGTTGTAGCCAAAGACTGTTTCTATGGGTTTAACAGTGCATGACTTTGGGAATTCTTTAAGAATGAGCAGGCGGAGGAGCAATGATTACAGGCCCTAATTGGTTTACAAAGGCTTATTCATTATATCAATTCAATTTGAAAACAGATGTCCTCAAAACACAAAAGGCACAAGAAAGGAACAGTCTTTCTCTGCATTGTGTGTTGATTACAGGTAGTTGGTTATTCAAAGAAAATGCCCCTGGCTTTTCCTGTGTTATTGAGATAGCCTTTTAATGACAGCACAGAGTGTGCATTGTATTGTCTGACTATCCAGTCTAGTCCTATTTTTTGCCTAGACAAAGACCTTTTCAAATAGGTCCTATAGTGAACATTTTGGAAATTTCTCCTAGAAGACTAAAATAGAGAACACAAGAATGTATTGAAGAGCCATTGAAAAGGTGTTGAATATGTTGAAAATGTAGCAACTGTGTTGTGTAATTTTAACACATCTTCAACTCATCTATTTTTCAACAAATTATTGTGTGTGTGTGTGTGCGCGCGGTAGGTGTCTAGGTGGATAGGCTATAGTGTGGATATTAAGGCAGTGGTTTCCAATGTGGGGTCTGGGTCCTGGAGGGGCTTTCAGGCAGTCATCAACAAAAATGAGGAATAGTTTAATTTGACTGTTATTTAGTACAGTGAAAGAATGATTATACCATGGTTTTCACTCTCCCCACTGTAATCTGTCCACCTACAGTAGGCTGTAAACAGTTTTTCACAATTCTGTACGGAATCATAAGTGCCAACACAAATCTTCTCAGATGAGACTCCTTGACCCAGTCTCACAAATGAGAGCCCATGGTCAAACATGGTTCTTTATATGAAAAAGTTTAGAAGTCCCTATAATGCGGCAGATGAGACTCACGAATGAATTATGAATGAGCGGATGAATGGATCAGAAAGGGGTGGACGTAACAAAAATAAATGATAAAACAGATAGAACTGAATAAAAACAAATGCAGTTCTGGAAAAGTTTCTCCCTCGAGCAGACCTGTTGGTGGCAGCAAGCGCTACAATCTCCCCCGTGAAAAAGAAAAAGTAGAGCGCCCTCTGCAGGAGAGGCTGTTTGCACTAAGCTCTTGATCCCAAGCATCGCCATATTGACGTCCCAACAACGTTGAGAGGTAATATAAATTGTGTTATTTAACCGTGAATCCCCCTAGGTTTGGAAGTACCGATGGATGATTTATATACAAGGAAATGTTGGAAACATGTAACATAACTGCGTTGCCGTACTACTGCTCGATAACAGTGTTTGTAGGATGTTTTCTCAAGGCGTTGTCAGTCAGTTGCCTCGCCAGCCAGCAAGCTATTCACTCCCCTAGCCTGCTAGCTTAGCACTTTTTAGCTTTGGGAAATAAATTCCTCGAAGCTAATACTCTATCGTTAGATTAATCATCACCACCAGAATGTTGCTTTGACAATTTTGAGATGGGCTGTTGTTCTTTTCCACCATAGCCACGTAATATGGCCGCGAGTTAGCTCGCAATTTCTCTGTGACTTTCCACCCGGCTTTTCCCTCTGCTGTTGATGAGCTAATGCTAACTAGCTAGCATCCCAGCCAGCTGCCCAGTTTGCCCGATAGCTAGCTCCACTACACTTGTGCAGGCCTTGGGCCACTGAGGGTCTGTGCGTACACTAACCGTAAAGTGCCAAGCGGGTTAACTGGCTATAAGAGAACGAGGAAGATCAGTGTTTTGGACCTTAGAGGCCATTTGCCCTTTGGATGTTTGACGCACAGACGCATATAATTCACCTAACAAATTAGCTAGTTCACCGTAGCTAACATAGTTTGCTCCTGTTTGATTAATTGGCAGTAATGACCCTTCATCAACCCTTCTTTTCTTTATCTTTATCTTTTTCCAACAGGAGATACTGCCTTGGTGTAGACCCCAGTGATGACTGTATTGAACCCTGTACCTCCTGATTAGACTGGTTGGATGCCCCGTTTTAACATTCAGGTTTCTCAACTTCTTACAACACCATATTCAGACACACGTTTAGATTTTGAACAGACGCATTCATACACCACTAAATTAGTTTATAGGCAGTTTTTTTTTTTTTTTTTTACCGCGTTTGGTCCTTTGACTTGTGCCACAGTTTCAGTTTGTGTCATTGCTGTCTTCCATTTGCATCTCAGAAACATTTGCATTTACATTTGAGGCATTTATTACTTTTATCCAAAGCAACTTGCATCAAGTGCAACAGTGAAGTGAATTTAAATTCTCAGGTCAACATGTTTGTCTGTGAGACTTTGATTAGTGTTTTTCAGTCCTACATGTAATGTTGAACTAATTACAATAATTGGACTGTAGTATGCCCTAATTGTGTCTGTTTCATATCTACACCCATGTAGTTTTCTTACCATAAAGGCGTCTCCACCACTCCAGTTCAAACTCATCTATCACCATCATCCTGGAGGGAACCTCCAAGGTATTTTGTTGTCTAATATTAAATTAGACATCCTCATATCACCTAAAATGATGTATTATTTATTGTTCTGAAGTGCACTCCATGCTACATTTGTATGAGCAGTGCTTTAGAAATGACTATTATTTGGCAATGAACATAAGTCATTGTGTTTTTAGTTGTTCTTGCTCTAATTTTGACTCAATTCCTCTATGTTGTTTGTCTTTTTTAGGAGATTTAGAGAAGATCCTGTGTAGAATATGTCTGGCCCTGTTCCAAGCCGCTCTCGAGTTTACCCTGATGTAAACACACAGAGGCCCCGGGAATACTGGGATTATGAGTCCCATGTTGTTGAATGGGGGTAAGGCGGATGGGAATTGCTGTCCAGTGCTTCAGTTATGTTGTATTTGGTTTACATTGTTGGTTAAAGACAACTCAGCGATGTTCACCATGGCTTTTTGCTTTTCAGGAACCAAGACGACTATCAACTAGTCAGAAAACTAGGCAGAGGCAAATATAGTGAAGTGTTTGAAGCCATAAACATCACAAACAATGAAAAAGTGGTTGTGAAAATACTGAAGGTATGGAAATAATCACTTGAATATCCCGGCAATTTTTAAGTTGTACACATGGTTTGAGTACTAAACTCACCACACTTTGAGCTGATAACTCCGGACACAGCTGTGTTGGCGACACACACAAAACATTGTCAAAACATTTAACAATCACTTCAATGGAGATTTCCTGTGATCTCACAAGAATGCTTCTGTCCGCAGCCGGTGAAAAAAAAGAAAATCAAGAGAGAAATAAAGATCCTGGAGAATCTGAGGGGTGGTCCAAATATCATCTCACTGTTAGATATCGTCAAGGATCCTGTGGTAATTTTGTACTCCTTTGCACTAATCACTTTGTAACAGACTAAGAATTCATATATATTTGCGGTGCCACACATAAACACACCGTTCTCTGATTTTTCTTTTCAGTCCCGAACCCCCGCTCTGGTTTTTGAACATGTCAACAATACAGACTTCAAGGTAGGCATGAATGCTTTTTTGGTATACTTATGTGGCATTTTAGATGTGTTAATACACAAAAATGTATCTAATTGTACATGCTTTTTTTCCAGCAATTGTATCAAACCCTTTCTGACTTCGACATACGGTTCTACATGTACGAAATCTTAAAGGTAAGAAACTCAGCTTTTGTTGTTGATTTGTTCTGCATACTCTATTTAAATATAGTTGTGAAATATTTGCCAGAAACCTTTTCACAAATGTGGGTGACATCAGTTGCACATTCAGAGTATTGTGTGCTAATACTTACCTATACTCTAACCTGCTGTTTTCTCTCCTCACTTGGTTAGGCTCTGGATTACTGCCACAGTATGGGGATTATGCACAGAGATGTCAAGCCACACAATGTCATGATTGACCACGAACACAGAAAGGTATACTATTACCTGCTCTCCACGTTTTTTAATAGCCGTTGTGGCTGCAGCGAATTACAATCTATAGAATACATCCAACTCCTTTTTCTTAACTTCTAGCTCCGCCTAATCGACTGGGGCTTGGCAGAGTTCTACCACCCAAACCAGGAATACAATGTGAGAGTGGCATCCAGGTACTTCAAAGGACCTGAACTGCTGGTAGACTACCAGGTGAGGCCCCCATATTCTTCCAGAACTGGATGGTCAAAATGTAACCGGGATTTGTATTATGATAGATGAGTTTATTTGTTTAATAAAAAATGCAGTCATGTAGCAGGATAAAGGCTTTTCACTGTTCTTTTTTTGTAGATGTATGACTACAGCTTGGACATGTGGAGTTTGGGCTGCATGCTGGCCAGCATGATCTTCAGAAAGGAGCCCTTCTTCCACGGACATGACAACTACGATCAGGTATGAAGAATCAATTCAAATATTTGAGTTATTTTTTATATTATTATTTTTAATGGGAAGTGGCATCTTTTGTTGCTATGGTAACCAACCTTCTAGCTGCATGAGACTTAAGGGCAACCAAACTGACTTTTAAAAAAATATATATATATTTTTACTCATCCAGGGAAACATTAAATAAGCTTTACATTTTCAGCACTCCTCTGCTTCCCACCCACAGTTTCACACAGTCACACCTTGAATGTGACCAGTACGACCACATTCTTCGACTGGGGGGGGGGGGTTCTCATTCACTTTTTGCCATCTGTCTACTGAATGTCAAACCGAAATGGGCAAATGTCAAATGCAGGGCTGTAACAGTGGACAACGCTTATAAAGCATATCACCCCTATGGATGATGTCAGTTCTTTTAGCTCATCCCACAGTGTAACTTTCACCATGCAGCATTTTCCGTTTTCTTCCGTGTCTTATTGCTGGCCTTGTTTTGTAAAGCCTGTCTGACACTCCATTTGAAATAGTGTATTGTTGCTATTAATTTGATCGTCACAAAATTAGGCTACGTAAATAATTTGCAATGACTAGTAAACAAAACTAAACTCCTCTATCCATAGTCTAATGTTATGTTAACATGGAAACTAGGGCTGCAACTAACGATTATTTTCATTGTCGATTAATCTGTCGATTATTTTCTCGATTAATCGATTAGTTGTTTGGTCTATAAAATGTCAGAAAATGGTGAAAAATTACGATCAGTGTTTCCCAAAGCCCAAGATGACGTCCTCAAATGTCTTGTTTTGTCCACAACCCAAAGATATTCAGTTTACTGTCACAGAGGAGTAAAGAAACCAGAAAATATTCACATTTAAGAAGCTGGAATCAGAGAATTTTGACTTATTTTTCTTAAAAAATTACTCAAACCGATTAATCGATTATCAAATAGTTGGCGATTAATTTAATAGTTGACAACGACTCGATTAATCGTTGCAGCTCTAATGGAAACATGGCTAAAGACAATTGATTCAGTTTTGGTTGTTTGACAAAACATAAATATGCAGCCAAATTTAAATATTTCACAAAACTGTGTTGATGTTTAATGAAACTTGCACATTGTTGTTGATTAAAGGAGATTTTTATTCTTTCTTTATTTCCTTACTCCATTCTAGACCTCCTCTATAGTGTAGTAATGTGTGCACTATTGTGCCTGACTGTCTGAATTAAGGCCCCACAAACCCCACTACCTAGCTGGCTATAACACCACAGACTGCAATACAATCCATACCCTTGAAAACCTAGAAAAATGCCATTTCACATGTGATTTCACAATGACTGATAGTGCTATTTTAGTTGTTTTATTCTTTTTCTTCTAATTTACAGCTTGTGCGAATTGCAAAAGTCCTCGGCACTGAGGACTTGTATGACTACATCGATAAGTACACATTGAATTAGATCCACGGTTCAATGACATTCTGGGAAGGTAAGAATCTCACATTCTTTGACCTAAGTAAAAGTATTGTAAAATATTTTGCCAACTAAATTATTTTTTTTTCTATCTACATCCCTGGTCTATCCTTTAGACACTCCCGTAAAAGGTGGGAGAGGTTTGTGCACAGTGAGAACCAGCACCTGGTCAGCACAGAGGCCCTGGACTTCCTGGACAAACTACTGCGCTATGACCATCAAGCCCGCCTCACAGCTAGAGAGGCCATGGATCATCCCTACTTCTGTAAGTTTGCCTTTTCCCCCTTTTTTTTATTATCTCTTATTTATTGCTGGAGTTTATTGCCTCTAACCAGTATTGTGAGCGCATTAATTCATGCGGATGGATTGTGTCAACATATCCACTGGGTTTATGAGGTGTTCGAATGCATTTCTATTCTCAGATCCCATCGTCAAAGATCAGGGAAGGGGGGCCACTCCTGGAGGAATGGCTGCCAGCTCTACACCAGTCAGCTCGTCCAGCATGATGGCCGGTAAGTCTTCTTGCACTGAGCCTTGGGTCCTCAATGAACCTCCATCAACAAAACACCTGTAAAACATCTGTATCTTGATAGTGATGACGTGTAAATAATATTTTGAAATAATCATTAAACCTCCTGTCTCCTCTAGGCATCACCTCAATGTCCTCCACACAGCCACTGGCTAACATTGCTGGATCACCTGTCATCTCTGCCCCCAACACTCTGGCCACACAAGTCCCAGCAGCCACTGGGGCCCAACCCTGAAGCCACCTCCTCACCTGTGTTTGTGTGTGCTCATGGCCATGTCCTGCCCAGCTCTCAGTGAAGGCCAGGGCCATGGCTCCCCTTTTTTTATGTTGAGAATAACAAAGAAGAAGATTTAAATTGCTTTTCACATTCAGTTATATTTTGACATCTGGACTTGACAGAAATGTATTGTTGCACCTGTCAGGATTATTAGAATTAATTTGGGTGTGTTATTTCACAATGCCAGTGTCTAGAAATTCTAATAAGATGTAGACATGAAGAGAATGGATAATAAAATTTATTTTGTATGTTCCAAATATACAGTCTTGCTTGAAACTGTTTGTTGGGGGATCCTGCTGTTGTATTACACTGTGAACCTTTACACGACTTCACAAAACAAGTCAGGAGTCTGGTGTACCCCACTTAACAGTGCTCGATGGTTGCACACACACTGTTATGTGCAGGAGTTGTTGGTGTTTTGAAGTTGTTAGATGCTATCATTCTTTAATTGGACTTTTGTAGATATTCTACAGTTACTGTCAGGTTGCATGCACCCAATGCTGAGTATCACAGGGTCAATAGTTTGTGCCAATTTTATGTTACTTTCACTTCTGTATGTGTATGTATGTGTTCATGTTTGTTTTTTATGAAGTCTCTTACACATGATTTTGATTACATAGACAATTTTGTAACTTTTTGTTTTATGTTGGGAGGAGTCTCATCACTTGCAAAAAACAACTTCAGAAATAAACAATTTAAACAGGTCTTTGCGGGCACTACATGTTATTGATTGTCCCGTCTGTTGACTGGTTTGCATCAGAGCTATGAGGGGTGTATTCTGGTGATTATTAGGCCACTTTAACTTTTTTGAAGTGCAGTTACTACAGGGTCGATTTTGGCACCAAATGATATACAGGGCATCTGTAGTGGTCGAAATGGATTCCTCATAGTTTGTGAGGTGTGTGTACATTTCTGCTATTCTGGTAAGCTTTGATCAAATGTGTGTGTGTATTCTTTTTTTTTTTTTTTTTTTTACCATTTTTTTAAATCATTTATTTAAGGATTTGTGTTTGAGAGGGCATGTGAATGTCAATGCACATCATCAACCATTTCAACATGTTTGCAATTAAGGTTTTGTGTGTGTGCATATGCACATGTGCCATATTTTGACACTTTGGTGAGCTTGAATTAAAACCAATACTGCAAGAGTATGTGTGAGAGAAAGCAAGGACAGCACCCACCTTTCCTATCAATGCTCACCAAAATGGCAGGGATGAGCACATGTACAAACACATCAGTAAACTTTAGGGTACAATCAATTCCCAAAACACCCCTAGATATTTAACAAAAAAAAAGAAAATTCAATCAAATATCAAAGTCAAATAGCCTACAAATGACTTCTGGCATTTCATGTGCACAGGCCTGATGCCATGTGATTTTTCCTTCAGAAAGCTGATATGTCAGTTATGTAGTAACTCATTGCAGTGCTGTTGTACTTACAAACGAACTCTCATGAATGCCCCCTAGCCAAAAATGAAGAAAGAGAAGACAGTTTCGTGAAAAGAATAGGCCTTTATATGCAGCTAAAAACACCGAGGATCTGTTACCAATGCTGACCTTAAACTCATTCTGTCATAAACCCGAATATTCAATGAGGGACTGGCAGATCCAACGCACAGCTCACCTGTTTTTCTAGACTAACTACACAATTATCGTGTCTTCATTGGTGTTTAGAATGTTGCCATACATTGGCTGCTGTAAATCGAACGTTGGATCTGGCAACAATCTGATCCCAGATCTGTTTTTGGTTTCATGAAAAGGGAGGTTCCGGATGTAGCTCCAACCAGTCGGATTGATGCTGCCTTCAGGTGCTTCTCGTAAACTCCCACTTCCGAGGTTGGAAATCGTAAACAGTGCATTTGGTAGCTGCAACAAACCTTTTTTTTGCTGCTATTTTATTTTAGAAAGTAAGTGGTACAGAGCTACTTGCTGCAGCCACAGAATGAAGAGGATAACATGTGCATCAATAGGCTAACTGTGTTAATCTGTTAGCCAAAGGTTGTTGTGTAGCCTACTTGTATGTCCAATATGACAACATATGCACAGAAATGCGTGACAACTACAAGTTTAACAACGAGTGATAACAGAAACACACAGCAATAAAAAGTAACATACAAGGCCAATAACATAATAAAATACCATCAGTTGCTGGCTCTTCGCCCCCTAAACGTCTCACCCCTGCAACGCCGCCGCTATCATTGAAAACTTGACTTTCCCACTCATATTTACCGCTTTGATGCGTGTTCATGCTCAGATATTTCCGACAGCACTGGAAGGCAGCATTACTAACGCCCTCTGTCGACGCTCCGGCAGGAGGACGTGTTGTTGTTTATATGGAGTTTGATACAGGCTATAAAAAAGAGTTAGGCAACGCTTGCATAAATTAGATTAGCGCGGTTTGAAAATGGGAAAGCTAGTCTTCATTTCGCTCTTTGTAGCTGCTTTAGCGGCTCTGATTGGAGAGAGAATTATAAACTTAAGGTAAGTTCAAAAGCAACTCAAAGACCGTGTTTAAGCGAGAAAGTTGCATGGTGCAGCGTTGTTGGTGCCCGTAAGTTAAGTTATAGCCTACACCGCTTGTCACATTAACGAGAAATTAATAACTACTATTGTTTGCCAATGCCCGCTCTTTAGATGATAGGTAAATCACATGGTGGTCATGCAACCTCATATTTGAGCTGAAAACTTTGCAGGAAAAGGACCCTTGCCTCCAGAGAGCTTATCCAGAATCACCTCCCCAACTGTGTCCTACTCAAAAACCTTGGTAAGTGCAAAACAAAATGCAACTAAAATCTAACATTAAAGTAAATTTACATTAACTTTCCAATTCTTTCCAGAGTATGGGTCAGAGGATATAACCATTCTTCCAAACGGGCTTGCCCTCATCAGCACTGTAAGTATAGGAGCATTTGAGTGAAGAAACATCAAACTCACAGTGCCAAACACTTGCTTAATATAACTGAAAATAGATGCAACTTTTTCTTTCAACATAACCAGCCACAACCATGAAAACTCATTTCCATCCACCTGGTCATTAACTTGACTTGTCCTCAAAATCCAATTTACATTCATGTTATTTCTTAAAAAGTTTAACATTTCCATCTTACTGTGTGACCTAACATTATCAAGCCTGTGTGTGTGATGTAAAAAAAAAGAAAAAAAAAAAAAGGAACCAAACTATTGTTCACATTTCAGTATATTATGGATTAATTATTAAAAGACAGTCAAATGGCATAACCTGGATAATTACCAATAGTTGTCAGTTCAGTTGAGCCATATTTGAATTCACAATAATCTCCAAACATCAGTATTCTTAAAGAGCATCTTTGATCCTGCTCAAAACAGCATGACATGCTCATAAAGGTAAACATGGTCATTTCATGTTTTCTGCATTTCTCCATACTTTTTTTTAGGCAATGTAGTCTCTCAAATTACACCAAATTGATGTATTTAGCAACTGAAAATTCAAAACATTTCCATTTCACTGCATCTGGGCTAAACCCCAATTATTCACCAATCCTCGTCTAGCCCCTGTTTCATTGGTCATTTTATTATCTTCTGAAGTATTGTATTTTGCAGTCTAACTATGTTGTAATATTCTCTATATTCATATATTCTCAGGGTTTGAAATACCCTGGAATGCCGTCATTCTCAGATGATCCAGGAAAGATCTACTCCCTTGATCTGCAAGATTCTAGAATGAAACCTGTGGAGTTGCGCATGCCGAGGAACTTTGATCTGGACTCATTCAATCCCCATGGCATCAGCGTTTACACCGATCAAAGTGGTAAAAAAGCAAGATCACTTAAATTCTACCAAAAGCAAAAGATTCACAGATGTCATTCCTGTGAACTTGGTGTGGGTGGTAATTCAGTGGTTTTCTACTGGCTTTGCATTTTCCACCCAAATTTATTAGGGTGGAATTTATTTATTATATGTTCATGAAGTCACAATCAGTTCCATTTAATAGCACAATGGTAATAATAATAATAATGTTTTTATTTTTGTGACATTAAAAGAAACACCTAAAAAGCAAACACTTAAGTTCACTTGATTGAATAGCTGATAAATCCGGTTTAGATGCAGAAGATTTTTTTTTTTTTGGTAGGGTGTGCCGTATTTAGGAAAACCTGTTAGGTTGTTACTTCATTGGCAGTGAATAAGTGGGATGATGTGGGAGTAATAACTTTGTGGGAACAGAGAGCTGCCAAGGTGATTTTCTGGCACTATATCTACATTTTCTATACGTACAATTTCTTCAAAACTGATGGTGCTACAAAACATATGAAGCTCATTTGTATGTAAAATGCATGGAAATCTTTACCTCACTGCTTAAGTGAAGCCCACAACTAGAAATCTGATTCTGATGTAAATTGGAATGTGTCAAATAGGGTTATTTCATTTACCAGTTAAAGACATTCCTACAAAATATCATTCATGCCTCATCCTATGAGGCACGAATAACTTCTTCTGAAGTTTCTCATGCCTCATCTCATGCTCTTATATTTAACTACAGCAGAATACAGCAGCTAGACCTTTAACAAGAACTGAAGAGTATATTCTGACTGTAGTCCCTGTTCCTTTTGTTGATTCCATGATTTTTTTATTTAAAATTTTGAGGCAATTCATGTATTTCCCCCATTAGGAGAATGGGCACTTATTGACAACTGGAAAGCAGAGAGGGAGACAGGATGGGGGAGACACCTCTCGCAGGCCAAGGAAAACACTCAACTATCTCTGGGCTCATATCTAACCTTGTAACTCCCTATTACCATGATAGTTTGTCTTGGAAAAAAAACCCAGTGGTCAAAACATCGCCATACAAAACAATCAACTGCCTTTTCACATTCCAGTTTCTAATTCTAATTCTGCGTCCCTTCTATTTAATACATTGTACAGTTCTGTTGAGCTGAACAGAACATCAGCTGATGCTTGTTGAACCTGAGTGTGTTTCTCTGTCAGTTTGGTTGCCTGTGTTGTCTCATATGCTTAATGTTAATGCTTTTACCCTTGTGTCTCATCATTTTTCAGATGACACAATATACCTGTTTGTTGTCAATCACCCTCAACATAAAAGCCAAGTGGAGATTTTTAAATTTGTTGAACAGGACCACTCCTTGGTGCATCTGAAAACCATAAAGCATGAACTTCTCCACAGGTACAGTATGGTGACAGAGTTAAATTGTAACTGTACAGTGAATTGTAGGCATTTGACTTGGTGAACAGAGGGGTGTACTTGGGAAGGAAAGGTACTTCTGAAACTATCAACACATTTATACATATCTATATTGTAATTATTTTTATCTTTCAGCGTGAACGATATTGTTGCAGTGGGAGTGGACAGTTTCTATGCAACCAATGATCACTACTTTAACCATGAAATCCTGAGACATGTGGAGGGTCTTCTCAGTCAGCCCTGGTGCAATGTTGTGTACTACAGTCCTGAAGAAGTGAAAGTGGTTTCTGAAGGATATTACTTTGCCAACGGCATCAATATCTCACCAGACAAAAGGTACGGCAATAATCTACAGGGCCATGCTCACTGCTCACATATGCTCCAAAACTCCTATACAGTTACCAATGTTCTTTTTTGTTTATAGGCATGTGTATGTGGCAGATATATTTGACCACAATGTGCGTGTTTTGGAGAGAAAAGCCGACAATGCGTTGGTCTCTGTGAAGGTAAATATGAGAATATATACACTACTAAACTATCTTTGCCTTGATAGAGAGGCAAAGGCTTTGGGATTTTGCACATTTCAAGAACTTCAGTTGTTCCATTGATAGAACAGTATGCCTAATCAACATCAAGCGATTAAAGCTTGGTTATTATATCATCAGTATTTCAGATAAACTTGAGTATTAATGTGTGGAAGAAATACTATGTTGGCATTACTTTCAGTATGGTTCATATGGAGAAAAAAAGTGTACTGTTAAATTGCAGGGTAGATATGCAGAAATGTAGTGTGACGGAAGTGTTCTTTGACATAACCCAGACACCATGGCATGAGTTTAAGCTTTGTAGTGATGATAACCTTCTCTACTGACACCTCACCAGTCTGTAGCTGTCGGTTCACTTTGTGACAACATTGAAGTTGACCCAGAGTCCGGAGACCTGTGGCTAGGCTGTCACCCTAACGCATGGAAAGCTTTGCAGAATGACCCCGAGGATCCACCTGGCTCAGAGGTTTGTTCATTCACTTTTACCAGTAAGAACAATATGGAAGGCGAAATGGAAATGCTACAGTGCCGTATCTATTGAATGGTCTACATCTGTGTTTTCCAGGTCATCCGGATCCAGAACATTCACTCAGAGCAGCCAGTGGTGACCCAGGTGTACGCTGACGACGGCAGTGTGCTCATAGGCTCCTCTGTCGCAGCTCCCTATGGAGGAAAGTTGCTCATTGGCACAGTCTACCACAAAGCTCTGTGCTGTGATTTGAAGTAGTGTCTCTTCCCGTGATTCCCAACAAGCAAGAGACTAAAAAAAACCATGTCATTTTAAGTGACGTGTAATTCGCCAAGGAACTCATGATGTACTTACTTCCTTGCACTTTTTGTCTAAGCACTGATTGTGATCAAAGGGCAGTCAATAGGTAGATAGATAGGTTAATGATGATTTGAGCACATAAATGCGTATTACAACACTGGGGATCCCTCAGGAGGAGCTGGGGGAACTTGTAGGGGAAAAGGATGTTTGTAGTTGGTAGTAATCACACCTGGGTAACAGTATATTTGAAAATGGTTGGAACCAGTTCAGATTTAACTTCCCAGATACTTAAAAAACCTGCAAATATGACAATGTAATCAAGGGCTTCTTTATTCGTTATGGGATGAAGATCACTGGTCATTTGAACAATGTGAAATCTTCATAGATTGAATGTGTAACTGAATGTTGTTTTATATTACTGCTATTGATGAAACAAAATTGTCACGACTGCCTTATTGATTTGATTTGTAATGAATCAATAAAGAGGGTCTCTCTGGGATACACTTGGCTTCCTCTGTGCTATGGCACTCTCAAGTTTTTATGCTTTATGCTGATGACTAGAGGAATTTTGTAGGTTATAGACCGCAAAAAATAAGGGTTGTTGTTGAACTGTGTGTCTGTGCAAGTAACCAGATTTTTTTTTTTTGCTGGTGATTTCAAGTGAACAAATGAGAAGCCTGGATCACCTTTATGTTTAGACCCTCTAGTGTGTCCTACCTCCCATCCAGTTGGAATAGCCAAAAGGCAATGTGTCCGCAGACTTATTTTTACTGTCCCATAGCATATAATGACCACAGTATATCTGCAGGGGTTTGACAGGGCTGTTGATCAACAATGACTCAACAATTACTTCGCCAGCTGCTAATATAGCTGGCTTTCAACACGCCCGTTTCTTTGTAGCTCATACTCTGTGTTTTGGAACAAAAACCTCGCGCCCACTGGGATTTCAAGACATTCCCAAACCTCCTCCTCCCTCACTGCATTGCAAGACAGTAGACTCAAGCCAATAAATTATATTGCAGCACCCTAGTAGTATTTTGCGTGGTGCATTACCTCTTCCATACACTACACTGTTGGATATCTGCTGTAATTAGTGAGATTACTTGTCTCTGTTGTGAACATGTGACTTTATTGCTCCTGTCAGTTACAGGCCCAAGGGAATAGGCAGGGGATACATAATCTGGGTCAAAAATGACTGATGCTGAGGACCAGATACCAGATCAACAGATAATGGATGGCTATTGCTGGTCCTGATTTCTGATGCTCCTGAGTCTGGACTATGAGAGACAGGGGCGAGCTGGTTGTGGATGAACCTGGGAGTCAAGCTGTCCTACGTAAACGGACAGAGGACTGTTCTGAAGAGGGAAGTCAGAATCAGTCAGATTGAGTTGAAAAGACCTGAACCAGGACCAACTGCTGTGACTCCAGAAGATGCCTGGGAGATGTTCATCATTGAAGAGCTCCTCAAATGCAGAAATTTAGAGGAGAGCAGCAACAACACAGCATTAACAAAGAAGAACTCATGGCCTCTTGCTTCGACATTCCTTGCTGGTGGACAAAAGAGCTGGAATATGTCTATGTAGGAGATGTTTCTAGATCCACTGCAAAATACAATGTAACAGGCCACAATGAGACTCAACAGATATGAGGATATCTGCTGCCTTTTTACATTGAAATATTATGGAAATTATTTAACTGGTATGAAATGTGCTCAAAAGTCAGATAAACATATTTCAAACATCAAAACATTCTTCCAAATCACAGCTTGTTGTTACAAGTTTTTTTTTTTTAACAAAATGGATAATATAGTAGGCCTTTATTAGCAAGAATAACACTTTGTCAATATGGGTAATTTTTGCCCCAGGTTATGGGGTTTGAATAGGTTATGTATCAGAGGGTTAATTAATATTTGACTCATTAAAAAGCAACAAAGAGGAGAGATATGCTGCTTGTCAGACGCACTTGGCTCCATCTTTGGTTCAGCTATGTAACTGCACTCTGAAAGTATTTTTCTTCCTGTACAACCTTTGACTCACAAGAGGTCTGCCATGAAGAAGGGACTTGTCGCTGTTTTCATTGCTGCTTTTGCAGCTTTAATTGGACAAAGATTCCTTAAACTGAGGTATGCTCTGTTCTTTTTAGAAGTAAATCAGAGAGTATAGGCATAGGCGATAGCATTAGTGCTTCTCATTTGATATCCAGCGCTGTTCCTTACAGTGTTTGTGTGGCCGTGTGGGCAGTGAATAGTTTCTAAACAATGATATTGCTCTGCCGATGACAGTAATGGAAATATCAGAAACACAGAGGGTCTGGTTTTGCTTTCATCTTTTGAAAGATTTTATGTTAAGCTTTATTTTTTTTTCCAGGGAAATGGCCCTTGGTTCCAGAGAAGTGTCTCTGAAACACCTCAACTGTCAGCTTTTAAAGAATATTGGTAGGCATTGTTGGGTATATGTAATTCATGGAATCTTTAACAACGTTTTCATTTCTGAGTTTACAATATCAAATCAGTTTGTGCTTCAAACCCAACCTAAACATTTTCTTGGATTTGGACCAGTTATGTGTGAAGTCTGGTAGTACATAAAGAGTTTGAGGTCCAGTTAACTGAGATATTGAGTAGGTAAAGTGTCAGCAGCCGCACCTTAGGATTTGTCTTTAAGTGTAAAGAGCAATGGAGTGAAAATCATAACCTCATGTTTCTCATTTTGTGCAGAATGTGGTGCAGAGGATCTCACAATACTTAGAGATGGACTGGCCTTCATAAGCTCAGTATGTTGGTATTTTTATGACCACTGTACAGCCATATATTCCGGTTTACAAGATGGATAAAGCCGAGTTGGATGATCAGGGTGATTTTGGGAACTAGATTACCTACTAGATCACCTACATCATGTTAAATTATTACTTTTTTTATGTTTTCATTTGTTGTGACTACCAAACGATTAACTCAATTCTGGACCAAGTGATTTTGTAATTACTACCTCATCAGCTTCACCAGCCTCTTACATGTAGTCTTTTCCACCCAGGGGTTAAAGTATCCTGGAATGCCTTCGTTCTGTGACGACCCAGGAAAGATCTACATTCTGGACCTGCTGGACCCTAGGTTGACGCCTGTGGAGCTGCAAATCAAAGGACAACTGGACCTCAGCTCTTTCAACCCACATGGCATTAGTGTATACATTGATGATGATGCAGGTGAAGTACAAATGATCCAAGACATAAAGATAAATCTGAAAGGTGCAACACCACAAGAACTTTAAAAAAAACAACGCAAGGAAAGCAATTATGTAGTTCCCAGAAAGAGAGAATTCTCTGAATTACGACGTTCTGCACCAGATTAAGATTATGTGGACTCAATTGAAACACTCCATTGGATCAGTGCATGTGCACAAGCTGTGTGTTTGTTGGAGTTGGTCTGAAAACTGTTCAGGTAGTTATGATGGATTTCACTCTACTGTCCCAGAGTTTTTGGAAGTGGACCATTGGGGAAACTCTACTCTTCATTGCATATTGAAGTTTAAGTTGATTGATTAACTCTTCTTTGTCTGAGTGCTGATGATGTTCAACCATTCTACGAGGTCCAGTGGGAAATGTGCATGTTTTTTATCTTCTGAAGATAAAAGGGCAGAATAATGACAACATACTGTTCCTTACCTCTACAGATAACTCTATATACCTGTTCGTTGTCAGTCACCCTCAGCATGGAAGTACCCAAATAGAGATCTTTCAGTTTGTTGAGGAGAATACCCTTGTGCACCAGAAAACTATTACCCACCCCCTTCTTCACAGGTATGCAGAATAAGGCCTTTACAGTATGAGATATACCACATTGGTGTTTTTTATTTGGCAGTCTCTGTATGCTTTGTGTCTCACTCATCACCTCTCTCAGTGTGAATGACATTGTTGCAGTTGGACTGGAGAGCTTCTACGCCACAAATGACCGCTCCTTTCACAATGATGCGTTGAACTTTGTGGCCTTCCTTCTGGGTCTTCCTTGGTGTACTGTGGTTTACTACAGTCCAGAAGATGTGAGGGTGGCAGCCAATGGCTTTCTTTCTTCAAATGGCATTAACCTGTCCCCTGACAAAAGGTTACTCTGTTTTATTTCATATTTTTCTGTCTTATTGTCTGGGGGGGGGGGGGGTGATGGGAAGTGCACAAATCCAAACTGAATATATTTCCACAACATGTTTCCTATATAATGCTACAATAATAAAACAAACATGCTTTTCTGTTCAGGTATTTATATGTTTCAGATATCCTTGGCCATGAGATAGACGTTTTTGAGAGACAAGAAGGGGAACATTTAGTGCTTGTTAAGGTAACACAGTGACTGTGTTTTCTCATTTTATAACATCAGAAAAGAAAGAAAACAAACATCATTGAACTAGTTTTTTCACTGATAAAATCTACAAATGACATTTTGATCTATTTGATCATATTTTATAGAGGACAGGCGATCATTATCAGGCCTCATATGTGTAATGTTTCCCACCAGTCTGTAGGTGTTGGGTCACTGTGTGATAACATCGAGGTGGACCATGAGACGGGTGACTTATGGCTGGGCTGTCATCCAAATGCCATGAAGTTTGTCATGAATGACCCTCAAGATCCACCTGGCTCTGAAGTTTGTATTATTTTTGATAAATCAGTTATCTACATTATTATTTCAGTTTGCAGGCCTGATCATTTCATTAATCCATTTATATTTCTTTCTTTCTTACTATCACGCACGTTTCCCCCAGGTCATCCGGATCCAGAACATTCACTCCGAGCAGCCGGCAGTGACCCAGGTGTACGCTGATGACGGCAGCGTGATCATGGCGTCCTCCGTCGCAGCTCCCTACGCGGGAAAGTTGCTCATTGGCACAGTCTACCATAAAGCCCTGCGCTGTCATTTGAAATAGTCTGTGTACTCTGCATTCTATGAATAGAAAAATGTTGTAACAAAATGTCTTGTGTGGATACAGTATGAAGAAAATAAAATCTTATTCAAAAGAAGAGTAAATTTTCACCTGCAGTACACATTAGCTCAATGAGAGTAGCTAACCATGAAGAGATTGTATGAAAGTACTTTTAAGGTAAGAAATTATCAGACAGTGCAGCCTTGCTGTATATAAAACCTTAACACAACATAGTGACCTCTTGACATAACAGTATTCATAAATTAAGGCTTGCTATTGATAATATTGTTCATAAATATGCCGGTCTTGATCAAATATTGTCACACAAACATGCCTCCCCACTACACAGCATACCTGACATGTTTGTCTACCTGCCTGGTTTATTAGACTTTGTAGACGTGGTTCCACAATTTCAGTAAAGGAACTTTCCATAAAGATCTTTTACCCTTTTTCGTCTTTATCCCTGATCAAATCCTCCTCCACTACCTTGGATATGGTAAACCTAGTCTCCCCACCATCAGGATGCTGGACACTTTCCTCTTCTTGGATCTCTTCGTTAGGTCCACCGCTGATGACGCAATCTTTTTCTGAGTCAAATGCACAGCTGTCTTCCTCCTCCTCCTCTACAAAATCCATCCTCAGACATTCTGCTGGTTCAGAGTCTCCACTGCTGTCCTGGATGAGAGAAAGGCCCTCCTCCTCTTCAGCTGGGTCCAGCGCCGCCTTTGCATTAATGAACACTTCGCTGATTCTGAGTCTGCGTCTCTGCCGCGGAGAGTGATCCAGAGTCAGGAGGTGAGTCGTCAAGATGTCGCTGCAACTCTTGGAGCGACCAATGCTGTCGGACAGCTTCCTCGCGGACTCTCCGATCTCCTTGATGACGGTGCTGTAGTCCTCGTCCTTGTCAGACATGAAGTTGAAGATGTCGATGGCGGTGGGCCTTGCGTGCGGGCTGTGCCGGTCCTCTACAGGCTGGGCTTCGTCCAGGAGGAGCTTGTGCCTCTGCCTCCTTTTCTTCAGCACCTTGTGGGCTTCCACTACCATGTGGACGTTCCAGCTGAAGAACAGAGAGAGCCAGGCCAAGCCCATGTAGATCCACACCTCCGCAAACACTCTGTACAGCCTAGGGTAGTCTATGTTGGGATTGACACCTGAAATGAGAGCAGATGGTGTGACCTTTTTGTAAAGTGCAACAAAATGTTCAGAACCATGAATGACCTCCGAACATTACTTACAGTGAATTGAGTTATATTAAGTCCTATGTAGTGCTGAAATGATTGATTAATTGATTAGTCGATCGACTGAAAATTATTATTTTTTAGTCATTTATCAAGTAAAAATATCAAACATTTGTTGGTTACAGCTTCGCAAATATTAAGATTTGCTTGCTTTTCTCCATTTCATTTCATAAATGAATACTTTGGGGATTTTTTTTGTCTGCTGTTCAGATTAAGTAAACATTTTAAGACATCACTTTGGTATCTTGTGATGGGCATTTGTCATTATTTTTGACATTTTATAAACCAAATGATTAATCGAAAAAATAATCGATAGGTTAATTGATAATGAAAATAAGTTAGGTGTAGTTGTAGTCGTTAGTTGTAGTTCTAGTCCTATGTATAATTTATATGATCTTATCATGCTAAATCCCTCCATTTTAAATTCCAAACCACCTGCTACATAGTCTCCAAAGCCGACAGTGGTGAGGGTGATGAAGGAGAAGTAGAGGCCCTCCAGGTAGCTCCACCCTTCCAGAGACATGAAAACAAACGGAGGGATGACCAGGTGCACCAACAGCCCCCATGCAAGAAATATGGCTGTACAGGTAAACTGGACCTTTCTCTGACAAAAGGGAGAAAATAAACACAAAATGTCTTGAAATCATATAATAATTGTTATAAACAATTCTGCCCTACAAGGGTAAAGAGCAGTAACTTTTTGCATTTTTCAGAGGTGCAATGTCATAACTCAAGTTTAGTTAGTTAGTTTTGTTAGAATGTAACAAAAATTAGACCCATATTAGGCGCTACTAAACAACATATCTTATCCACTTCTGTGCCAAGAATAGGAGATAATGAAATAAGGATAATGCAGTAATTTTTCTCTGTCTTGGTCTTCTGCAGTTGCTGCCCTCCAGCTTTGTAGGGCACAACTGGACCTCCCCATTTTTGTGCAAACAAAACAAGACTAACTCAAGCTTTGGGTCAGATTCTTACCACTGAAAGGCCTTTCCGGATCAGGACCTGGGACAGACGTTTGGCCCGGTCTCCGAAGAAGGAACCCAGCTCACTTATCCATACCAAACACAGTGGGATCCCACACAGACCATACAGGATGCAGAACAGCCGGCCACCAATAGTCTTTGGTGCAACATTACCATAACCTACAGATTGTTAGAGAAAGTGTTAAATCATAAAACTGAGAGGTAGGAAGGGGGGAGGGGATTAGAAATGGAAAATGAGTGAGGGGTTTTCTCTACACAATCTAGAGAGGAAAGTTTGTGTCTTAATTTCCTTTTGCAAAGTGCATTTAGAATGTGAAATGCCTGAACCCACGTTTCTTACCCTGCTTCTACAGCGACTCACCAACAGTAAACCTGATTTCAGCAGAATTAATACTTGTGTGACCTAATTAGGTTTGCCAAATTCAAATTCCAGGAAGTAATTTTGTCCGAGTAGTATACAATATAAATAAAACAGTTGTATGAATACAACAAATTATATAAAGCATATTTTATGTCAGTATAGATGATGTTAGTGCCATATAGGCCTCATACAAACCTATAGTAGTGACAATAGTGGCAGCAAAGATGACAGAGTTGGACCAGTCCCAGGTGTTGATGTGCTTCTCACCAGTGATAGTTACACCTTGGCCAGCAGCCTCTGACACCACCTAGATGTGGAGTATGACAAGTCATAAAAACAATCCTGACACATCTGACCAAAGGAAAGGTTATTTCAGAATATTTAAAACATTATTTTTCTGTCAGTTATTACTATTATTGTAATTGCTACCACTACTTTCCCTTGTTAAAGCATCTCTGTATCATTATAGGCTTATTACAGACCTTCAGCGTGGTTCAGCCTATCAAAATCACTACTGACTCAAACAGCCATTACAGCTGAAACACACCTTATGCAAATATTCAAACATTTGTGGTAGAGTTAGGCAGTCATGACATGTAAGTAGAGACACTCCCTCAGGTTCAGAACACCACCATGACGGTAACCTGTGTTGCTTCAATTATGAATGTTCCTAACTTTCCTGTGCTAAAACGAACATGATCATAACATTTTTGACTTGTGCAAAAATAAAGCAGCCAACAGCGATTTGATTGCTACATCCAATGATCTGCTGGTTGTTTTCTCACTCCTAACCAGCAAAACTGGTTCTGAGGTGTCCTGACACGCAAAGGCACAATGCACACTTCTCTTTTGCTCTTTCAGGAGCTTGATGTGTTGCCTCAGTTTTGCTGTGATTATCAAGCTATAATCTGCCCCTAAATCTGCTGGAAATTCTTTGACTCCATTACTTTTTTCATACAACTAAATTAGAATTGATATGAGCTGTTTGGTTAGTCATTCTGTTTCGTTACATGAGTTCTAAACCTACTTGAGGTTATTTACCTCTGTTGGATAAATGGCCAAATCATCTCTAAAAGGTGCAAACAATGTCAATAGGCTATGATTGCTTGCTTGTCATATTGTTAAAAGTTGCTATAGCCTACCTCCAAAATGTAATCCAGATCCTCCTTTGTTAAACAGGCATATCTGTTCAAAATTCTCTGCTTTTCCAAGACATATTTGGATTTGGCCGATTTCCAATTTGGCTCTTCAAGAATTTGGAATATTGCTGCCCCGATCGATAGATAAAAAATAATACATGAAGTTAAAAGTGGACCCTTATCAGCCATAGTAAAGTCATAACTTCAGTATTGCGGCAGCCGAGTAGCAGTGTGCTGCAGGGCTCAGAGGGCTGTCGTACCTGTTCTCTCTCTTTCTTCCTGGTCGAAAGATTGGCCCACACTCCACTCACTGACACAATAGTCTGCTCTACGTTCAGCTTTGTTCACCAAGCTCGCCCTGACAGCTTGAATTTCGCTGCAAAAGAGATATTTGGTATTAAGATCATATGGTTATTACAATGTCCGAGTCTTCGTGTTGGGACCTCCTATTGATGACAAGCGGCATGAGACACATATAGAATGTACTTCAGAATATGTTTAGAGTTTCAAAATACACAAACATTGTCCAAAAGTATGTGTTTGTAGGCTACATGCAGATGACATTCATTGGAAATATATTTTGAGGGGCCACATTTTATAGATTCTTGCCATATTTTGGATATAGTCCTAGGCTACCTGCAGATCTTGTCAACAGTGCATACCTATAATAAAATGTAGGCTAGATATCTGCCAAAATTTCCATGAACGTCATGAACATTTACTAATACGTACCTCTAAACATATTCTCAAGTATGAAATGCCTTTTTTTTTTACAGTATTGACATTATTTATGCATTTTGGTCCGATTATGGAATTATCATTCATTGAGGGAACCACAGCTACTTCACGCGTTTTTCCCAATTTAAAGCAGGAAAAACGCATCTCCGATCCCCGATGACAACTTTTATTTCTTGAACATGTATGTGTTCGCACGCACGCGCACGTGCGTGTTTCGTGGGGGATGCTTGAGTGACGGTTGCTCTTATCTTTGTGCACGGGGTAGCAGAAGGCTGGTGTAAAGTTAATCTGCACACTGGGTGGATCCTGGCTGCTCAGCGTGATAATAGCGAGAGGTGTTGTCTGCAGTGTGTGAATATATGTAAAAACTGCATGTATATTGGTCTATACTCTATAGTGATATAGTGTGTGTGTGTGTGTGTGTGTGTGTGTTTCTTTCTATCTATCTATCTATCTATCTATCTATCTATCTACCTATCTATCTATCTATCTATCTATATATCTGTCTGTTCATGTGTGTTTTTCAAATACACACACCCAGAGAGTAGAGAATAGAAAACAAAACATTATGTGCTCCTCTTGGGTCAGGACAGAGAGATGTGTGTGTTTGGGCAGGCTACTGGGACATTGCCAACACTGGCCAGTGGGTTTTAAGTAATACTGAGACAGATGCTCCAGCTGCAGCAGCTGTTAGATTCTCTCTGTAAGGTGTGAGGACTGAGCTCCAGTTCATCCTTTGGGATTTCATGCTGTTTTTCAGAAGACATCCAAGGTCATCAAATATATGGAGCCAGGGGCGTAGCTAGGAATTATGGGCCCAATGCACAGGAGGAGACTCTGGGCCCCCCTCCACTTTCCTCTCGTTCCCACGCCACCGTTGCTCCATCTATGACAAACATCTATGTCTACCCATCCACACCTCAAACACACCTCCACACATTCATCACATCCCTAATTGAGATTATGTGTTTTGGGCACTACAGTAAAAGCGCTAATTGGCTGTCATAACCAAACTTTCTCCAGCAGCCCCCGTTCAAAATCTGTCTGTTTTAAAAATGCAAAGAGCAGCTGTGAGCATCACCTCTAACAGAGAGAGCAAGAGTTCAAAGGGCGCAAGGAGCGTTACATCATTTTCTTATTAGCTACCCTGAATTAAAAAAGGGGATAACGTTGAAAATACAAATAGACAAGAGAAAGTTAGTGATAGCTCTGTTTGCGCTTAAGAAGAGGATGAGGAGCCTATTCCTCATCCTCACCGGGAAAACATGTTTTTTATTCTCTGGCTGACACTGACGTAGTGTGTAACACAGCTAACGTTGAGACATGATCAACTTAGAATAGATATGTAAATGTGTAAATATACACTTGAGGACCACAAAAGGCATTTTAGTCCAGACCCAGCTGGGGGTCCTGGTCCCCCCCCCCCCCCCCCACTACAGCGCCCCAGTGTGGAGCCATAGTTTAAGTTTTTCCCTTTCAAGCTGTGTGAGACATGGATAGGGCCTATGTAATTTTAGGTTTAGTATTTTTCATATTAAGCTCCTTGGGGCTGGTCACAGTAAAGAAGCAAAACTGGCAGAAAGCCCAACAAAGTTGAACAAAGGCTTCTTTGACCACACAGTGCAGGCATGTGATGTCCGGCGGCACCTGATAGTATTCAGGTAAATATTAGCCAGTATAGAAGCTGCACCTGTTTTCATGTTAGGCTTCAGTACCATTTTGTTAAAGGCAAAACCCTAAAAACCATCCTGACTGTTCTACCCGTCGTGCATAGCGCCTCCCTAAGTGATTCCCCACTTGTGTTGACGGGTAACGCGTTACTCAAATTACTTTTCCCATTAACAACTAGTTCGTTCGTATTAAATCGTATTAAATACATGTATTACAATAAAAAATAAGGCGTTGCTTTTATTATAAATATCAAATTAATCCAAGGTGAATTAGCAAAAAACTATATCCCAACCCCACTGCACGATTAGGCTATCTTCATTAGGCTATAGCCTAATAAATAAATTATAAGATAATTTATATGAGAAAATGGCAGTAAAGATTATCTTCGGGCGGAAGTATTCTCACGAGTTTGATTTTATCACATGGCACAAGGGTTATATCTGTTTACCCTTTTCCTGATTTTTGAAGGTAAAAGAAGAACCAGCTGATAAATTTGGGAGCTCAACTCTGACCTCTGACTGCAGACTGCAGCATTATGCAGGCTGCCTCTATCTGCTGCAGGCCTCATCATTGTAGGTGTGCCAACAATTTTGGGAAGGAAATGTAATGTGATGAGTTGTGTAATGAACTACTGGGCCCTGTGGTAATAACATATTTTTTTTTAAAATACCGAGTAACGAGTAATCTATTACGTGTCTGAGCCCAACTCTGATCTCCACCCATCACTACTTAGTGCTTCGTCATTGCGGCTGCGTCACCACCTGCGTCGCTGGAAACCTGAGGTCGACAGTCTGGAACTTCTGAAGGGAATCACCGGAATTATGGGACCGGATTAGGGACAATAAACACACAGGACACATCTGCCTGCTCAGGTAAGACTCGCCTATTCAGACAGCGTTGTTTTTATTTCAACTCCAGCGAGGTTTCGCTTCCCCTTTCCTGACGGCAGCAGTTTGCTCAGAGTTCACAACAGCACTGTAGTCTCCATTTAGAAGGATTATGTCAAACACGACGAGGTCAGGGATATTTATGGTCTTACTTAGGAAATAAGAAGCAGGTCTTTTGGCCACACGATAAAAAATTAACACAAATGTCCGAAAATTGTTTACTGAAAGGTTGAGCCTCTACAAACTCTCAGCCCGCGAGCCCAAAATAGCTACTTCATTTTCAGGCTAAATATACATAATTTTCCGAAACAACAGAAGATAGTCACAGTTATACAGTAATCCCATAGCAACTATGTAAAACTGGTAGGCCTGTTATGTGCTGATATAGCCTACTTATTATGCTCAGAAACAGAGGTGGAAAATATTGATTAAAAACGTTTGATAATTGAATGCACAATTACTTTGACCTGCAGTTTGACTTGATGAGGAGAGACTATAGCCTAATTGTTGGACCTGGGAGCCCAATAGTCTCTCTCTGTTTTGGTCACTAAAACTCATAAGGATGTCAACATTAGACACATTCACAAAAACTATTCACACCGTGAGTCAGGCCCATCAGTTTCATGATAAATTGGCAGTTGATTATGTACTTAAACTACCATTTTACAGTGCAATAATCAAGTAATTTATGCAAAATATCTCTGTCTTTGTCTCTCAGTCTCCCTCTCTCTCCCTCTGTGCCTGTGTGTGTGTCCATCTGTGAGTGTTCGCTAATTGTCACTTTCTGATTTGATTCTACCATGTACCCATCTACCATATGTCCTGTTACTGAGGGAAAATAATTATTCTATTGAACTGACACTCACTCTCTCTCTGTCTCTCTCTCTCTGGGACCTGGTCACCCTGTCTGGGACGGACTATGCATTGTACAATGGCCTTCTATGTGAATATGTGGTGAGTATCAAATACCATTTTAGTTGCATGAGAATTGACACTGTCTGTTGTTCATAAGGCATTTGAGCTATTATTATGGTGGTGATCAGATGGGATCATTGCATTCGAGGGTTTTTTTTTTCTGAGGTTGTTGCATTGCTGGGAAGCTTTCCATGTGATACTTCCAGACTAGAATCATTTTATTTCATCAGATGTACTTACATATGACTGATTACCCCTAGTGCATTAGTGGTAATTAGACATTACAACTGATAACACACAGAGAATGAATGTAAATCGAACAGTCATGCCCTCAGCTGCAGATAAGCATTTAATTTATATTTATGAAACAGTTCTTTCAAGATATAGCTCATCAGTCATCAGCCTTCATAGAGACTATAAAATATTCAGTCTTGATGACTCCGATGCTGACACTCCTCCTTGGCTCTGAGTGCAGTCTTTGCAGGCTCCTTCTCTATCCTCTGCATGCATGCATTCATTATAGGTGTGCCAGTTTGGAAAGCTTCTTCTATTAGGATATTTACTTTCATTAAGTGGAAGAAAGATGCTTCTCAGTCTGGACCGGTTCTCCATCTTTCAGGACAAAATTGTAAAATAAAAAACTACACCCTTTCTTAAGTTCAAACAGATGGGAAATGCCACAAAGTTAAGAGGTCTGAACATCACTGGGTATTTTTGAAGCTGGTGCTGTCCACAGCAGAGAAGTTTTGGGAGGGGTAGTGGGACTGTGTGAGTCTGAGGCCTCTGGACGCAAAGACATCTTTATCTCTCCCAAACACCTGCTGTCCCAGCATGCATTGCGGCTCTGCGTTGTAGTAGAGGAGAATTAGCGGGAATTCCCTCTCTCTCTCATAACAAATATTTATGTTGAACAACAGCGGCATGTGAGGATATTTCTTTCAAATGAATGGATTTATCACCATAGAATGCTTTGATGATAAGACTGAAAGTGTTATGTAATTTTTATAAAGGCTTTACTGGATGTGGCAAAGGAGTATAGAGAAGATGTGAAGTGTTATGATAGAGTAATGTTTAAAATGTTGTAGAGTATGTTAGGGAAATTACATTTTGGACAATTTATACTCCAGTCCATTCACATTGACTGTCAAAACAATAAAAATATGTGGAAAGTTTATTCTTAAACAATTACTGTCTTTCCACCAGGTGGCAGTATAAACTAAGACAACATTGGCATTTACAGTAGCATCAGATTATCAATGTACCATGTACTTAGGCGGCATAGAAAGGTCCACAGCAATCTGTTTGACATGCTATGAGCCCCAGGCCTTGATACAGCTTCTTTTAAAGAGCATTTTAGCGTACAGAATGCGTAAAACCACATACATATTCATTTAGCAATGTTCAATCTCAGCCTGACTCGTCACTTTGCATTATCTGTGGAAGTAAACATTTATGGCACTTTTACTAGCCGCAGATAATCCATGGCTAAAATCTTTTGTAAATCATTTGTTTCCATTGGCTGAAATGTTTATTTACCTTCAAAGAAACATGAAGGTGAGAGGGATCCTGTCTTGGCCTAAGAAGGGATGGGCGATAGAGCTACATATCAACTGGGAGAAAGGGGCAGAAACATGGAACATTCCTGCTTCATAAATTCTTCATAGCATAATGGTGCCCTATAAATATTGATGTGCTGTTACCATCTATCCCGTTAGTGCTCTTGAGAGCTTAGATCCTGAGCACAAATAAAGCCCCTCAAACCATGCCTCCATCATGCGGACTCTCAATTCTATTATTCATATTTAAAAGCAGCACATGTAGTTTTACATAAGATATGGGATGGAAGGCAGCGCAGTGTGTGATGTGTACCCAGATGCAGCATTGAAGAGAGCAAAGTCAAAGGGAGATGAATTGGGTGGGAGGGGTATGGGGTCATTATGTAATCACTCAGTGATGGAGCCGGAGAGGGATAAAGATGTTCGAAACAAACATACCCCATGCACTCAGCTGGAGCGACGCGCTGCCCCGTAGTATCTGTGTTTTTGTCCGTGTTTTTGTACGAATCAGCAAGAGCGAAGAGGAAGCAGAGAGGAGACACAAAGCATGTCGGTGTTGACTTTGGGCGTGTTGACTTTCTAAGTGTGTGTGTGTGTGTGTGTGTGTGTGTGTCGTCTCAGAGTCTGTGGTTCCAGTCTGTCATTGTCTCTGGGGACTGTGGGTCTGTGAGTGCTGCTCCTCCTCTCCTCCCTCTCCATTCTGTCTCTCCTCCCTCTCTTCTTCTTCCTCCCTCTCCTGGGTCCAGCTCAACACCTGCTCCTTGGCAGGCGCAGGGCAGGGCAGGGGTTCCTAGGCAACTGGAGGCGACGTATAGTGTCATATAGTCTTTGTTTCTCTCTCTCTCTCTCTCCCTCTCTCTCTCGCTCTCTCAATCCATCCCAAACTAAAGAAGAGGAAAAACATCTCAGACCAAATAACTGCAATATCCACTACTTCTCCCATTCTGTTTGTACCTGATTGGATTTAGTTGGATCGTTGTATTACCCTGTGGTGAATAGTTAACTCCACTAGTGTTGAACACTGATTGACACACCTGATATGTCGTCACAGCGCCCTGCGATCAAAGTCTAAAGGGAAAATGATTGCGCTACCATGCTAGAAAGATATTTTCCCCATTTTCTCTTCCTTGTCTTTTGACATCTCCCTCGTCTCTTCACATTTAGTCTGAGCTTCATGAGTCAGTGTAAATCGTTGGATTTGTGGAAACGGCTTTATATTGGTAAGAACGTCTTCGATAAATAGAGCATAAATTCCCCAGAAATGACATATGACATAGCTGTGCATGCCACATGAACTTGGCTCAGAGAGACAAAGGTGATGGTGGCCAACTCTGTGTTCTTGGGAGAATAATGAACTCCTTTGCCCCCCCCCCCTCCTCCTCCTCCCCCCCCCCGCCTCCCTATGAGCCGTATGGCACTAATGGGGTCAGGCAGATGGGTGGGGACCATGTCGGGGTTCATAAAGACAGCTTGTGTGTGCATGCGTGCATGTGTGTGCACGCGTGTGGTGTGCGTTTGTTTATTTTTGAATTTTATATTTAGGCAAGATTGTCTCGGGTGGGTGTGTTGGGCATTATGCTTTCAAGTGGTACTGCTTTTCTGGTGAGGCTTGACAATTTGAAACTGTGCCTGTTTTACCATCTCACCAAATGGCACAGGGTTATGGGCCTGACACCATCATACTGTGCTTATGAATGCACTGGGCTGCTGGCTGTTAGGAACTGAGCAGTACTCCTGTTGCTTTTTCTGCCTCCCTCCTGTTTCTGGACATTGTACTGTGTTAATGATTGCACGCTTTGGCCAGCCTTGCTCCATGCATGCTGGGGGTTTTATAGCGCGGCTTAATGTTGCCTATTGGACGCACATGATAATTAGTTTGTTGATAGCCCTAATTAAGAAGTGTGGGTTGGACCAAGTAAATATTTGCTGTTATTTGGGGAAAATCTCATTTATCACTATGTGTGCTTACTTTTAGCGTAAATTTCAGCAGCCTAGAATAGTTCTCCGCTTGCTGTTTTGAAGCTTATATCACTGCAGCACTCCTATAAATAGCCCAAAATAACATATATTTTAGTGACCTGGAGCAACCCTAATCAGTATATTAGGATAAAAGTTAACTACAGCGCACCGTGTCCGGCTCCTTGCTCTCTCCACGGGTTTCTGAGGCGTGCTGGTCCGCGTTCAGCTGGTCAGCGGAGTCCGAGCCTCAGTTTGAGACTCCACCCCTTTACGAGCATCGGACACCTACAGCACAACAAAGCATGTGTCGCTCTGCAGCATTGTTTCTCCATTGAACGTGCGGAATATAGGATTTTGTTGGATTTTGCGATAGCCTATTTGCTTTCCCATTGATGGTAATTCTAGAGTAGGTAAGACAAATTTAAGATTCCTATTTATCAGAGGGAGGGGGTGAGTTTGTGTTTATTTGTTTTGTTGTACATTCGGCGCCATTTTCATACACAGATTATTTAAATACCCTGGCACGTTGGCCCGATACAGCCTATTACTGTTTTGCGGTTTTTAGAAAACTTGGAAAATGGTAACTATATTTGGCTTTATTCCAGTGCGACATTTGAATGATGAATAGTTTGGGCAAAATAAAAATTAGAAAGCCCAATCAAAGTAGCCGTCTTACAACATCTCAATGAAGCAAAAGTGGTTTGTAGTATCGGCAGCAATAACGTGTTTTCCAAATGTGTGCGGTTTGTTTTTGTAAAAATGAATGGGCACGGAAGTTACCTCGCTGCTGAAACGGCGCACGGTATATGGGCATTTTAGGGAAAACTCGCGCTTTCTGAAGTTGCTCGTGTGGTTTTGTATTAGGGCTGAAATAATCATGCTTTAAAGCCCAATGATACCAAATAACATTTATTTAAAAGAGTTGCTTATTTCATCCCGATAAAATGTGTCTGTTGGTTAAATAGTGATGTGGTAAATAAAAAGGTGGGTAAAGGCTATATTATGTTTTCGGAAAAGCACAAATTTCTGCTTTTTACCTTTAAAATACCCCAAGCTTCACATAACTTGCATCAGTTTGATAATACTCAGTATGATGCATAGTATGAGTTTGTGCCATAAAGATTCATGTCAAGCTGAAAGATGGGTAAAATTGTGCAAATCAAGATGTGTGTAAACTGAGCTGAGGTGGGTTTACCCTCCACTACATCCCTGAGGCTGACTGATCCTATTGCATTTAATCAGAATACTGATTTAGTTTCCTACGGGACTAATTAGGCCTACTTCACACTTGAATGTCACTTGATGATCCATGTGACATAATTAAGAATCTGATTTTCCCTAGTTCCTTCAGATGTTGAGATGAGCACCCCTGCCTCTTAATGTCAGAGTTACTGGTCTTGAACGCTTTGTGAACTGTGTTATAAAGCACAGCTATTTTTTTTCCATGCTGTTTCAGAGTTGGCATTGCTTTTGGTTTTCATTTTCTGCTTGACATGACTTGTTCTCATCCCAAGAGGAGTGCATGGGTTAAAAATATCCATCTTTGCTGGAGGGTGGCATATATGTGTCTGCTTGTGTGTGCCTGCACGCATGTACTTCCTATAACACACTTAAGGGAGACTCATCCAATAAGCCTCGTCTCCATTGATGATACTGCTGGATATATATAGTCAGATAATCTTTTATGAAGGGCTGCCAATATGACGTGGGAGGGATGAGGGAGACACAGAGGTAGTCTTAAGGCATTAGGACTGGCAAGTGGCAACGGCTGGGGTTGGCAAAAAAAAGTAAATATAGAGGTAAAAAAGATGAATGACAGAGATACGACCAGGGTGTTTCCTATCTCCTGTTCTGCTGAATCAGCAGTGGAACGAACACAGAGCCGCTGAAGGATGTTTGTGGCTCTGCTGTGTGAGAGTGAGGTCACCGCGCTCCCAGAAGAGCTTGCTGGTGTTAATCCTCTTTTGGGAGTTATGATGCATTCGTGTAGTTAGACTACTACTCTGCTGTGTGAGCAATACCAAACAGGAAACAGATTCCACATACAGAGTCCTTTGCTGTTTTCTTAATGAATGAGGTAGCTTGCAGCTCGGAGATCATGCAAAACATGCAGCCTTCCTCTCTCCTTCATTTTCATGCAGATAATTCTGAGATCAGTCAAAGTGAATAACTATTTTTACAAACGGGTAAATAATTTACAGGGTCACATTCCTTTTGACTGATGAATCGTAACTACTAGACACAAAAATTGATCTTGTTTCTTGTCCAACATGAACTGCTTCACAAGAAAGAGCACCTCTTTCATAATGTACACTAATGTACAGATATACTATACAATCAGTGGGCCTTAGCTAAGATGATGTGGGAAATGGATTTAGAATTGCTTTCAGGGCAACCACAGTAAATCAATCAAGCTACTCCATTCCCTTCCCAGGATGGTTCATGTTGCAGCACCAGGAGCACAGACCATCTGTGTGTATTGATTAGTTTGGAACTGGGTTTGGGATAGGCTTACACAGAGGAAGGCTAAAATAAACCTGTGTGTAGCCTAATACCTTTTGGTTCAGTGTCACCCAGTTCACCAAGAACTATGGTAAAATCTGTGATTACAGTATTTCATTCAAAACTTCTTTCATGTTTTGCATTTGTTCACTGAAGAGGTTAGAGTAGTGGTGCTCTTTCTTTCTTTCTTTCTATCACTCCCTCATTCACTCTTTGTTAATATTGAAAGCACATTATTCACATAGCAGTATCCCTTGAAACGAGTAAATGTGAACACAAGAATGACTTGTGTTTAGGACCTGCACATGTGTGTATTCATTCTGTGTGTGTATTCTGTTGGGCAAGCTCATGTGCATTAATTGAATATATGAAGAGTTTAGGCAGGCACGTGTTGGCCTGGATGTTGGCGTGTGTCTATGTTTGCTTGGTGAGGTTAACAGGAGCCGCCATGTGGCCAGAGGACTGATATCTTGGCCTTCAGTTCATTTCTGTTGAGTTTGAGCCAGGTAGGCGGAGCTCCACATAAAACCATGAATCAGCAGCACAGCTCATCACCACTGTGCTTCTGCCAGCTCTTCTCACTCACTCACTCACTCACTCACACACACACACACACACACACACACACACACACACACACTCAGAGCGAGAGAGACAGACACACAGAGAGACAGACAGAGAACAAGAGTAGAGAGAGACAGTGAGATAGGTAGATAGATGGAGATAATCTCACTTGGTCACTTGGGGCCTGATTAACTCTAAACTCCTTCTAATTCCTTAAGCCTACTCTCAGTACCCAGGAAACATGTTTTCTTTACGTCTTAGTTTTCCTATAGGCCAATGTCCTTTTATATCTCATGTGAGTCAGTTGCTAAAGGGAGGGACAGTGCTAAATGAATTCACTCAAATCAAATCAAATGATCCTTTCCTGTCTTAAAAACTAGGCTATAGGTTAGCTTATGTTTATGTTTGTGTGTGTGTGTGTGTGTTTGCGGATGTATGCACATGTGCATCTGAGTGTTTGTGTGCAGTACACCCTGAACATAAATAGATACAAGCTTGTCTGTAAGGCTAACTAATGAGTCTCTGCATCCTGAACACATGAAGCTATTTATATACCTCCTCCTCCTCCTCTGCAAGCTCTTCTCCATTCAACCCTCTCATCTCATCACACACACACACACACACATGCATGCACACACACACACACACAGTGCAGCATCACTGACAAGTCATAGGACGGCTTTGGTATCGAGAGGAAGCCCTCAATATGCCTTTTAAACCAATCAGAGACGTGGATTCATGGGAAATCAGTTTTTGAGTTTTAATGTCAAAGGAAACATACACTTAACTTTTCCCTTACTAACAGTGAGCCATTTTGCTGTGATAAAGTTGGGATCAGTTCAGATTTTGTGAACAAAGTCAAATTTAGTTGAATATAGAATGAATATAACTCATTTATAGTAGAATGAGTTGGAGATCAGACCATAGTATGAATTGAATTCAAGGGTATAAAAGTGAAATTGAATACGTCACCCTCAACTTGAAGCCCTCCTGAAATAATAATCCTGAAACTGAAGTGAAGTAAAATGTGAACTCGTAATTTCTTTTGTGAATCAAGTCAAATTATGTTTCCTTGAAGTAAAATTCATTCAGCCAAATCAAATCTCTTTAATGTAAAATATACTTCCTGTGGGAAAATTAAATTAAATTAAAATTCACTGAAACTCAAAATCAAATTCTTATTCAACCTCAACCCTGGTGTTCGCACCTGATCCAGCAGCTCTTTATGAGCACACTCTTGCTAGAGGGTAGCCTACTTCATATATTATTTATCTCATTAGAGGCACTAATTATACAGTAACAAGGGCAGTTTTTTTTAACTATACAGCAGCATTTCACCTCATTATATCTACCCCAAAGCAGAAGTAGGCCTCATATTATGATTGTGATGTATTGAGAGATTTTGTCATTTGGCTGCCGCTATCTCAATCGGTCATGATGCAGGTTAGCCCTGCTCAGCTGGCCACTAGCAGAGATGTTAGATAGGCAACACAAAATGGAGGAGGCAGCAGACACAAGCTCAGCTGGTCCATTAGGAGCACGTCTGTTTCCTGACAATCAGAATTGAGATGACGGGGCATTAAAAGACCCAGAGGAGCCTGTGAGCACTGATGCGTACCGGTGTGTGTGTGTGTGTGTGTGTGTGTGTGTGTGTGCGTGGTGACCTAGGGAATAGGCCTATGGGGGGTCTTGTGGGGGGAAGGGTAGGGCAGGATTAGTTATAGTGTGCAGCACAGTTATTGGTCACTGGACACAAACAATGGGAGGGCTAAAGAGGATTTGGTCTCTGTGAGCACCCCCTCCTCCTCCTCCTGCTGTCCTATAGTGCCAGTAGGAAGTCTATGGTATAGAGGAGCAGGCTGCACCCTTTGGGGCACGGACAGCCCTGTACATCTGGAAGATTGGCCGGCCTGCCTGTCTGCCTGCTACACTGTCTAGCATTGCCCCTCCCCCACCCCATACAAGGCATGGTGAGACTTGAACTACATATGGAAGAGACAAAAACGCAGCCACATTAGTCACCAATTAGACAAGACCTAGACCAGACAGGATGGCATATCTGTCTCATCAGAGATGAAGTATCGATGCAAGCCGCTGTTGCTGATGCAAGGCCCGTTCACATCTCATTCACGAGGGATAACTGTAAAGATAACTATAAACTATAACGATACGTTGTCGCTCAAGCATTCATACTACAACGATATCTGTGATAAGCAAAAGCAGCATCGCTGCAGTGAAATCGCTCTGAGATCAAACCAGAAATATAATTATTGTTATCGTTTTGGATGTTTTTATAGTTATTGTTGCAGTGGGAACACAGACATTCTATTTACTTTAAATCTTTTTATAGTTACAGTTACCTTTTATAGTTATCATTCTAGATGTGAATGGGGATTAACTGCTATACCTCACTTGGGAGAGGTGTAGCATGATTGCATAATACCTGCAGTATATTTTAGTCAATTGTGTGATTTTGCCTGTGGGTTAGAGGTTTCTAAATATACCAGATCCCTCTTCCCACTGCCATACCGATGAATCAAAGCAGTGTTCATTAAACTCCAAGGCTCTCTTAATGTGAATGTGAACCACATTATTGGATGATAAGTAATTAGGCAAGTATGCTTGCTCTGTTACATATTGACAGCAGTCTCATTCTGCCAGAGCTACAGTCAGGTTGACTGGTAAAATGTTTTGGGAGTACCTGCTATGTTCTGAGTAGGCTGTGTCTAAACCAATGTGCTGCAGCATGTTACCTCAGTACATGAAGGTGTCCTAGCTGACCCATGCAGACTGGGCACTGGAGGTGGAAGAGCTGGACTTGCTTGGTGCGGATGATCCTGGCTGTGCTAATAGGCAGCCGCAGAGCAGAATGCCTCCTTTGTGTCAGAGAGTTTTAATGAGCCTGTGATAGACACTGTTGTGAGCTTTCTCTCAGAAGTCCATGTAGACATATACACACTCTCCAACAAGGGAGGCCATTGTGTGATGAAGTGGTGTGTGTGTGTATGTGCATCTGCATGTGTGTGTAAGTGTTAGAATATAATCTGTGGGCGGCAGTTGGCTTCATGTTTAATGGAATAAGTCTCAGTTATGCCACTCAGAGTGGGACACTAACAATAACTTAAAGCAATAACTTAAATTGCTCATTGTAAAAATTTCTCATGGCAAATTGCTCTTGATAAGAGCATCAGCTGAAAGGCTAAAATGTAAATGTTAAATGAATAATGAAGCATGCATACAAATTACCCTATTTGCATGATAAAACAAGCCATTTATTTTCTATTACACCATCACAGTGGTGATGAGAAAATGACAAGAACAAAATTAGGCCTATTCTAGTATCTTTTGTTTTTTATGATCATAGATTTAAGATTTTTTGATCATAGTCCTTGAACATAATGGATGATAAATATGTCATAAAGATCTGAAAATGTTAGTAATTGATAGATTGTGTCAGTATAGAGTATAGCATTTCTGTGAGCTTGAATTGTGTATCCCTACTGTGTTGGATTTACTCTGTGGCATTCAGAGTAAAGAGAAATCTAACGTTTCCTAGACAGGGCGAATGAGCCCACTGCTCCTAATCTTGTTTGTTGTGTTCCAAGTATAGCTGTGCTATGCACTGTCACGCTGTACAGCACAGTGACCTTTCTCCATCTCTGACTCCCTTCTGTTCTCCTTCCCAGTGGCTACCATGACAACAGAGGCAAGTGCGGTGAGCGAGGCAGACACTGAGGGCAAGCAGAAGGCCAGCGGAGCCCAGCCCGAGCCCGAACCAGAGAACAAGCAGAAGCCCTCGGCGGCGGCGGCCAAGCCAGAGGGGGGGCAGCCGAGCAAGAAGGCCCGGGAACAGGCCTCCGAGCCTGGGCCTGCCGACGGCGCTACCTCCCCCGAGGAGGAGCAGCTGAAGCCTCGTACCCGGACCTCTGCAGGCAAAGGCCTGTCTCGCCTCTTCTCCAACTTTCTCAAGCGCCGCTCACAGTGCTCAGAGGGAGAGGGGTTTGAGGCAGAGAAAGCCAGGGAGGAAAAGGAGGACAAAGAGGAAAAAGTACACAAGGAAGAGGAGGAAAAGGTAGAAGAGGTGAAGGAGGAGGGGGAGAAAGAGGCCAAAGCAGAGGAAGAAAAAGTTGAGGTAAAAGAAGTGAAAAAGAGCGAGGAGGAGAAAGTGGAACCAAAAGAGGAGAAGAAAAAAGAGGAAGAAAAAGTTGAGAAGAAAGGCAGTAAGAAGAAAAAGAAAGAAGCTAAGAAGAAAGCAGAGGAAAAGGATGAGGAGAGGGTGAAAAAGAAAGAGGAAGAAAAAGGAGAGGAAAAGGAAAAGAAGAAAGAGGAGGAAAAGGAGGAGAAGGCACAGCAGACAGTAGAAAAGGGGGAGGAAAAATTAGAGACAAAAGAAGGGGATCAGGAGGAGGCCGCTGAAGTGAAAGACAAGAAGCCAGAAGTAGCAAAGGAGAGTAAAGAAGAAGAAAAGGTTGACAAGAAGGTGTCAAAGAAAAAAGAAAAGGAGGATAAAGCAAAGAAGAAGGAAGAGGAAAAAGCAAAGAGGAAAGCAGAGGAAGAGGAAAAAGTAAAAAAGAGAGAAGAAGAAAAAGCAAAGAAGAAAGAAGAGGAAAAGGCGAGAGAGGCAGAAAAATCCAAGAAGAAAGAGGAGGAGAAGACCAAAAAGAGGGAAGAGGAAAAAGAGAAAGAGGAGAAGGCAAAAAAGACAGAAGAGGAGACACCAAAAGAGGCAAAAAAAGAAGAGAAGGTAAAAGAAGAGGCAAAAAAGAAAGAGAAGGATAAAGAGGTGGAAAAGAAGGAGAAAGAGGAAAAGGTAGAACCAAAAGAGGAAAAGGGGAAGCAGGAAGAGGAGAAGGGGAAGAAAAAAGAAAAGGGGAAGAATAAAGGAAAGAAGGAGGCGAAAGGGCCCAGTGAGGAGCAGGTGAAGGCGCCCATCGCTGCTCCAGAGCCTGAGCTGAAAACGGAGCTGGAGACTGAACAGGCTCCTGATCAGCACTCACTAAGCAGCGCGGAGACTCAGGTGAGTGTGCGACATGGACAAATATTAGACTTAATCACGGGTGTGTTTGAATACAGCACAGATTTAAGTATATGAGTAAGTAATATGGCTTTGAGACATTAGGGCAAACACACTTAGATTCTCAGATGAGTGAAGGACCCAAAGGAGTAAACTGTGAAACAGGCGAAGGCTGGGACACTGGGTTTTGAGAAAAATGGGAAACACTGTTCTCATTTTTTGGCAGAGACCGGCGGTCATTTGACCCAGAGATGCAGCCAAAAACAGAGCACTGCTCTGCACAGGTTCACACTGCAGATTGGACTGTACTAGAGGAACACACGGCTTGGATCTGCTTTATTATTGCTTCGGGTCCATGTTTTTTTTTTCTTTTTCTTCTGATGAATTTTTTATTTTGCGGGCTGCTTGCTCAGCGAAAGTAACTATGCTGGTCAGATGTGAAAGCTTGGTCAAAAACAAAAATTATCTATGCTGGTCTGAACTGAAAGATCTAGAGTCCTTCTGAACAGCAGTTGCCTACATGCAACACATTTGTTGTTAGTAAGAGCCTATTTATCGATGCGTATTCAGGATAATGCACGCACTGTTATCAAATGAAGTAAGTCCCGTATCTTTGTCATTTAATTCACATGCTTTTCAAATGTCTGTCTTCACTCACCTAGCCAGCTCAAGAGGACCAGAAGGAAGAAGCTGAGATAAAGCCGGAGCCCGCGGTGGAAGAGGGGCAGAAGGAGGACACAGAGAAAAAAGAGGAGGAACAAGTAGAACAGGAGGAAGAAGCCAAAGGAAAGGGGGCGAAGGCAAAGGAGGACGCAAAGGAGAAGACAAAGGAGGAGGCAAAAACGGAGAAGCCTAAAAAAGAAAAGAAGACCGAGAAGAAAGCAGAAGAGGCGAAACCCTCCAAACGACAGAAAACCATGCAGTGCAAAGTCACCTTACTGGATGAGGCTCAGTTTGAGTGCGAGCTTGATGTAAGAGACTTCCCAAGTTCTGTTCCCTTCTCTTCTGTTTGTGTAACGGCTATCATCCTAGTTCATCTGTGATCTGGTTATGAGGACTGAACAAGCTCTTTGTCTCTCTCTGTCTCTCTCTATCTGTCTCTCTGTCTCTCGTTCAGAAACATGCTAAAGGCCAGGAACTGTTTACAAAGGTGTGTGACCACCTCAACCTGATGGAGAAAGATTACTTTGGCCTGGCCAACTGGGCAACCCCAACCAGCAAGGTAGGCTTGTTCTTCTGCTCTATACCTACTTAATTCTAGTCACTGTACAAAAACATAACCAGACATTTTACATGACACACAAAGTAGTTTTGCCACACTGAGAAGAAATTGGTTGGCATAGGTTTAATTTTCAACCCATGTTTGTGCTCCACAGACATGGTTGGACTCCACCAAAGAGATCCGGAAACAGGTTTCAGGTGCCGTCTATGAGTTTACATTCAACGTGAAGTTCTACCCACCTGATCCAGCGCAGCTCACTGAAGACCTCACCAGGTCAGTGTCTCTGCCATTACAGCGGATGCTCCTCTTGTCGCTACATACTCAATCACACCATGTATTATCACGGATGAAGAACAGTATGAAGTTTTTGAAGTGAACCTCTTTCTCCTCACTCCTCCTGCAGGTATTATCTGTGTCTCCAGCTGAGGAAGGACATCATGCGTGGCGTCCTGCCCTGCTCCTTCGTCACGCTGTCCCTGCTGGGCTCCTACACAGCCCAGTCCGAGCTGGGAGAGTACGACCCAGAGCTCCACGGAGCAGACTACGTCAAGGAGCTGAGCCTTGCCCCTGGACAGAGCAAAGAGCTGGAGGAGAAGGTGATGGAGCTGCACCGCACATACAGGTAAGCGCTGGGGAAGGGCAGGAACCAGAGTAATGCACTTTAACACTACGTTGCATGGTGCAAATAGTTCATGTCAATCTCTGCTTGAGAGGCTTGATAGATAAGAACAGGGTCAGATTCCTCAGGTTTGATTAAGCACCATTCAGAAGATCCAGATTGTGAAGGGTCTCTACATGTTTGGGGTTTGTAAAACTGCTTGAAGAGATTATTTTTAAAAAGCTCTTCAAATGATCTTGATCATAAAACATATCTCTGATGTTAACACTCTTTCTTTCCCTTCTCATCTTTATGTGTCCAGGTCAATGAGTCCGGCCCAAGCAGATATGTTGTTTCTGGAAAATGCCAAGAAACTCGCTATGTATGGAGTGGACCTACACCAAGCTAAGGTAGGGTTTTGTGTGCGTTATGTAACCTATTTGGGTTAATACTGTGTGGGTTAACTGTGGGCGCAAGTCTTCTATGTAAATTCTGAAATGCTATCAGAGAAGGGACCATAGTAATTCAGGGAGTACCTAAGTCTGTGTTGACAGTGACTACCTTTCATTTTTAAAATGCATTACATGATTTGGTAACGGCAAGCTTGTATAACATCAGAAGCATCCAGATTTTAATTACAAAATTGATGTCAGCCCCTGTTCAGTAAAAAAGGAGAGATTAATGAAATTTGAAAATCCATGGCCTCAAAGTGTGGGAAAGTCTGCCTCCTAGTGACTATCTACTGTAAGTGAAAATTATCAGAGAAATGGTGTGCAATGCTGTTGTTTTGTTTTTTTTTGTTTTTTTTTTAAATTGTGTGCACGCAGGATCTGGAAGGTGTTGACATTATGCTGGGGGTTTGCTCGAGTGGTCTGATGGTTTACAAGGACAAGTTGAGGATCAACCGTTTTCCTTGGCCCAAAGTGCTCAAGATCTCTTACAAACGCAGCAGCTTCTTCATCAAGATCCGACCATCAGAGGTAAATCTAAAAATGACATTTTCTGTTCAGTCTTTCCTGTCTTTGAATTATCCTATTGTTCTTGTCTTTTTGCTCAGTCAGTAGGGCTGGAGTTAATCCACTTTTAGTTAATTCAATTCAGACTGTAGAATAGAAACTGCAGTTCATTTTAATGATAGAGCATACTTTGTAGATTATGTCTTAACAGGTTGGATATGACAATATTTCCATGCCAAAAGTTTTTCAATATTTGTGTTTGAATTGTGAATAAAATTACACTTTCTATTCTTTTCTTCACCTATAGCAAGAGCAGTATGAGAGCACAATTGGCTTCAAACTGCCCGACTACAAAGCCTCTAAGAAGCTGTGGAAGGTTTCTGTTGAACACCATACCTTCTTCAGGTGAGGACAGGTCACTCTTACTCTGCCCTGAATGGACATTGCTTCCCTGCCTGGCAACAGATCCCCCATCCCCCTAGATAATTGGCTCACTGGTCTCTGCAGCTTAGCCTCTCAGAGTAATTATATTGTCTACGTGGCAGTTTAACCACGGAGGAAAAGCCACATGCCCATGGCCCTGAACTCAATTAAACCTTGAAATTTTTTTATACACAATAAGTCAGGGGTCAAAGTTGTCGCTAACCTTGTTACATGACATTGGCCATTTGCGAGGAATGCAAAATGACTTGTGACATTGAGTCACACATGACCTGAGTGGAATTTACAAGACCAACTTGAACTCCCGATATGTGGGGCTGCCGCTTTGATGAGATTGTCTCTGAAACCCCCCATGGAGACAGATTTTTCTTTTAAATTGATTAAATGCTCGGTGGTTGAAAATTAAATTAGTGTGTGTCTGTCTGTGTGTGTGTATGTGTGTGTGTGTGTGTCCTGCAGGGTTTCAACAGTAGAGCCCCCCTCTTCGCGTCGCTTCCTTGTCCTGGGCTCTAAGTTCCGGTACAGCGGGCGCACCCAGGCCCAGACCCGCCAGGCCAGCTCCATGATCGACCGCCCAGCCCCACGCTTCACACGTTCTGCCAGCAAGAGGCTGTCCCGTAACCTAGACGGAAGTATGCGTAAGTGTGTGAGCATGTGTCATGTGTGTTGGTGGTTGGTGTCTTTAAATAAATGCACAGCCTCCAGATCAGCTGTTCTCTAACTTGTCCTGCTCTTGCAGCTGGAGATGATACTCTCCAGTTCCTGCAACAACTCTCAGTCTCAAACAGGTCTGAGGTGGATGATTGGTTCCTGATGCTGGAATCTGACAAACCAGCGCCTTCTCCAGAACTGTCAGGTACCAGGAAATGTGTGGAGCCACATCAACGCTTTTTGGCATACTTACCAAATTGATTTTATTCTGGCTTGCTAACAGCCTTATTGCATTTAACATAACCGTCCGCTCAGGTTCATTTGCTTCATTGCGGATTGAACATAACCGTCCACTCAGGTTCATTTGCTTTCATACCCATAACGCTTGAAGACACTGGCTTTCAACTGCAGCACAGATGTTTAACTATCAGGAGAGCGAACTAATCTGAACCGTGGATGATGACACCCACCTTGTACTTTCCCTGGCATGATCCCAGGGTAACTTTGGACACCATGGCAGAGAAAAGAGGAATTTATTTACGCATATCTACACATGTGCATTTCCAATCTTGAGACAGCTGTTCTTCCTTTTTTTTTTTTTTTTTGCATTTTAAGAAGTTGCTGCTTCATGTGTGTTGCACACCGGGTTTCAGTTGCCCCTATGCTTGTAGCTATTTATGTGCAACATCTTGACTGACTCACTCACTCATGACTGATCCGATGGCTGCCATGAAACATAGGATAAATGACCTTTGAACTGTCAAAAAAATCAATAGGCACATTTTGCCCTTCTAATCTTCCTTGTTCTGAAGGATTTGATGTGTGTGCTAAATAGACCGCGCAGACCAAAGAGGCTTGTTGCGGCATCTTTCATTCAGCTTTGTGCTAACCTCAGCTTACTGGACTCCGAGTGGTCTGGTGCAATCGTACCGTACAATTGCTTGGCATCTGGCTTGGTCAGAAACACGCCTAAAGCGCTGTGAAGTGTTGCCTTCATCTCTTCAGCAGAACCGTGACATAACAGCCATCACCTCGTCATCTCTCCACAGCCAGAGGGGAGTCTGTGCAGACATTCACACAGTCCTGGGAGGAGGGGCAGTATATTCAGACAGACTCAGTAACCTGGCAGGAGACTGAGACTGGCCAGACTGCCTCTCATACCTTCATCCAGTCTGTCAGTCAGCAGTGGCAGGGACTGGCATCTGATGAGCAACAGCAGGCGAGAAAGGAAGACGATTGGTTTGTCCTTGTCCATCGTCATCCTTCTCTTCCCTTTGTCCCATCATTTGATTACGTGAAAAAAACAGGTATCTGCCGTTGTAACACCTGCTGGTGTCTATCCACATTTTGCTCACTACACCTATGCTGCATTATCCTCAAAAGAAATAGACCTATGCTTATGTAGGAGCTATTATACCCTGTGTTTTCCGCTGTTTGCAATTTGTATTAGCTGTGTATGCTCATCTGGTGTGAAAGAGTTACAGAATTGTTTCTCTGATGTTGTCAGCTAAGCTCAGCTATGCAAAAATGAGCTCTGTGGACAGGCTATTGAAGCCAGTCCTGAAACAGCAAGATGATTGGTTCCAGTACCTTGACCAAACCTTCACCACACCTCCATGTGAGTTTCTTTGCGAGACTTGGAATATATTTGTGTGAAAATGTGACAACCTTTCTCTGTGATGCAAAATCATCTTATGTTGTGATGAATACAGCTAGTAAGAAAGCACTTAAACAGCTTACAATACGTAACCCCTTTTAGTTCCACTCATAGTTTTACTCTACTCAGTACTCTCTACTCTGCTCCTCCCAGTCTCTCCCCCAGCTCAGCTCCAGCGCCAGGAGATGGATGAGCAAGGCGAGAGTGCGGCAGAGCAGGAACAGACCGATGCAGAGGTCATTGAGAGGCTACAGGAAACAGTGACCTTGGTAGACAAGCTGAAAGAGGCAGAGGTTTTGGAAAAGAGGCTCAGGGAAGTGAGGGTTCTAGAGGGGAGGCTCCAGGAAGTGGACGAGCTGGCAGAGAGAATCCAGGAAGCAATAGAGGAGGAATTGGGGAAAGAGGAAATTGTTAAGATAAGTCAGGAAGCGGGAGACTTCTCGGAGAAAGAGATGAAACAAATCAGAAATTTAGTAGAGACAGTGGTGGAAAGATCAGTGAAGGAGGTACAGGCACAGGCACATAAGGAGGATGAAGTGGATGAATTGGAAGAGCAAATAAAGCAGGTGTTTTTAAAGGGCTTGTTGCCTGAAGAGGAAGAGGGAAAGGAGGAGGAGAGTAAGAAAGAAGTGATTGATGAGAGTCTGAAAGACGATGGACTGAGAGAGAGGCTACGGCAGATAGAAAAGGAATGGCAAGAGGAGGTTGAGGAGAAGTCTGGCTCTTTAGATGCCACCAGCACCACCTCTGTAGTGGTCCAAAGGGTGGAGCGCAGGAGTAAGAAGAGAGTCACTATTGTAGAGGAGAGATGGCAGCAACAGGAAGATATGGAAGAGGAGCAGGTGCAACCTGGTCTGATATCAGAGGAGAGGTTGGAAAAAGAGGAGATATGGCGTAAGACAGAATTACTGGAGGAGAGAATTGAGAGAGAAGTTATACAGGGGCGTCAGGCTGGGGATCACAAGGATGTCTGGTTCATACATTTTGACCGCTCTCCATATAAGGCTGTTTTCAAACCACCAGGTACAGTATGCCTCTGCAATCAGCTTTCCACCCCCCGCTCCCCCTTCCCAATGCTGCTTCTTTTCAGCTTTGTAGTACTGCATGTTTCCTCCCATGTTCAAGGGTTCTGTTTCTTCACTCTCATCATATCAGTTGCCATGGTGGAACGTGCTCAGATGGATGCAGGAGCACATTTTACCTCAGAGATTGAAATTACAACAGTTGTGGAGAAAAGGGACGTCTTGGTGGAAGAGAGAAAAATAAGCGAAGAGGAAGAAAGACGTGTACCAGAGATTCCACCACCACAGACCGTCAGAGAAAGAGATGATGACTGGTTTGTGTTGCTGGATGTTGTTCCCAGGGAAACATCTTATGTACCACCAGGTACTGCTCTAATCCCTCATGCTGCTTTTCAAAACATCATTGAATCCCTACTGTCTTGCACTGTACATGCTTGCCAGTGTTATGGCACTTTGTGTTGCCGTTTGTGTTAAAATATTTTGTTTCTTGACTTTATTTGTATCAGTTACCTTGAAGGAACGTGGCCAGATGGATGCAGAAGTTTTTGCCTCTGAGGTTGACATTACAGCAGATGAGGAGAGAATGGAAGTCATAGTTGAAGAGATAAAGATAAGAGAAGAGGAACCAAGATACTTACAAGAAATCCCACGACAGCCAATGAGAGAGAGAGATGATGACTGGTTTGTGCTGTTGGATGTTGTTCCCAGAGAAACATCTTATGTACCACCAGGTACTGCTAAAATCCCTCACGCTGCTTTTCAGCCCTGTCAAAACAGCATTGTCTCCTTTGTGCCTTGCACTGTACATGCTTGCCAGAGTTATAGCTCTTTCTGTTGCCACATGTGTTAAAAGGTCCTGTTTCTTGACTTTATTCATATCAGTTACCTTGAAGGAACGTGGCCAGATGGATACAGACGTTTTCGCCTCTGAGGTTGACGTTACAGCAGATGAGGAGAGAAGGGAAGTCATAGTTGAAGAGATAAAAATAAGAGAAGAGGAACCAAGATATTTACAAGAAATCTCACGACAACCAGTGAGAGAGAGAGATGATGACTGGTTTGTGCTGTTGGATGTTGTTCCCAGAGAAACATCTTATGTGCCACCAGGTACTGCTAAAATACCCTGCACTGCTTCACAGCTCCATCAAATCATAAGCAACTCCTTTGAGCTTTGCAGATGCTCATGTTCTTAAAGCACCTCTATAGTTTCTAATGTCTGAGGATTTTTATCTCTTTTGTGTTAGTTGCTGTTGTGGAGCGTGTTCAAATGCGTCCAGAAGAGCATGTCACTCTGGTTGAAATGACAACAATCAAGAAGAGAGAGAAAAGAATGGAGGTTGTAGTAGAAGACACACAGATGAAACAAGATCTGAGTCCCAAGCAAGAAATAGCACCGCCTCAGCCTGTGAAAGAGATAGAAGATGACTGGTTTGTGCTACTGGATGTTTCCCCTAGAGAACCATCATTTGTGCCACCAGGTATTGCTGAATCCCCCCCTTGTTGCTTCTCAGTTCCACCATAAACACTTGCATGCTTATTTGTCACCTTTTTCGCTCTAGTGTCTTAGGATTCTGTCTCTGTCATTAGTCACCAGGGGGGAGTATGTTCAGGTTTATCCAGAAGAAAGCATCTCTACTGTGGTTGAAGTGATAACTGTAGAGTCCAAGAAGGAGGTAACAGTTGAAGAGATCATGGTGCAGAAAGAGGACAAGAGGCCTCCCAAGCAGATTATTCCAGAGCAGAAAATATCCCAGCCAGTGAGGGAGAGAGATGATGACTGGTTTGTGCTGCTGGATGTTATTCCTAGAGAAGTGTCCTATTCACCTCCAGGTACTTACTACCATCTAAACTTCCTCTTCTTTCCCCCCATCCTATCACACCAAAATAAACCAAACTTAAAATAGAAATTAATTTTGCGTTAAGTAAACTAACCAAAGACGGCATCCGTTGTTGGCCCAATCAAAATTTATGGCTTCTCTCGCACTTTCCGCTCTGGCTGAAGTATGAATCCTGTTTGTTTTCAGTTTCTCTGGCAGTACCGAGCCAAGTTTATCCAGATGTCCTCCAACCTGTAATTGAAGTGAAAACCATAGAGCAGAAACCGAAGCTGGTTCTGCTGGAGCAGATTAGACAGCAGCCTTCCCAGCCACTGCCTGAGAGAGATGATGACTGGTTTGTGCTGTTTGAGGCTATGCGTGAGAAGGCAGTCATAATACCTCCAGGTATATCTTTTATGGTATCAGTTGCATCACCATTGTCACCATAATTTACCCTGAAATGTGTCATCTTTCACCACACTTACGATATGTCCATTGCTACATTGGCTCAACTTTTAACCAGCTTTTCTTGTCAAGCTTAACATTTGTTTCATGGATATGTATAGCGTCCCTCAGTTCCTTTGACACTCACTCTCTCTGTGCCAGTTGCTCCTGTTGAGCTTATTCAGGATGTGAGCAAGACCTTTGTGGTTGACGTGATGACCACAGAGACTAGAACATGGAAGAAGGTGATAATTGGTGCGGACAGCGGGCAAGATGAGACACGTCTGTCTGAAATTAAACGGGTCCAAATGGCACCGCCATCAGAAAGAGAAGAAGGAGATGATTGGTTTGTCGTGTTCGACATCATCCGTGAAAAGCCTGTTGTCATACCACCAGGTACCTTTCATTACCAAAGGTTCTCCATACACTCCCCTGTAAACTCACCTCTCCCCCTGCTAATAGGCTTATTCAAGTTGTGTGTGACACATGGCTAGCAAACAAACTGTCCTGAATAGCTGATGCTTTTTGGTTTGCTTTTAACTTGAAATGGCTGTATCAGTAATAAATTCTTACATCAGTTTTCAGTTGCTTCCAATGTTGAGGTTGCATCACATTTTAATTACCCATATTCTTCTGTCAGTTGTATTGGCTGAGCGTATTCAGGATGTGGTGGCAGCCATTGAGCCAAAACAAAAGTTCCTAGTGGAAGATGTGATGTGGTACTAATCTGTTTAACCTTGGTTTTAACCAGGCAGGATGATTTAAAAACAAAGTCATAAGCACACTTTTATTTACAATAAAGGCCTTAAAAATGCATTTCAAGAAAGATGTAGGATTTGAGGATAGTTTAAGTTCTTTTGTTTGATTCAATGGAATTGTTAGGGATGGTTGTTACAATTTGGCCCACATTTTAACAGTCTCCTAGTCAAATATTCAGAAACCATATCGTATATTATTAGGTTTATGGTTGCTGTTTGGTTGTTTCAGTGCTCCCAGGAGCTGCAGAGGCTATTAAGCAGATACCACAGGAATTCATAACTGTGGAGGAGACTAGGCAGCAGGAGAAGGTGATAGTGATAAGAGACATCAGTAAGCGATCATAATGGGGCAAACACTGTCTGATAGAGAAAGTGGAAAGAGATGATTGGTTTTAGCTATCAGATAACAGCTTAAGCCCAGATAACAATAACGTATTGCATTTCAGTGAATGGCAAAGGTTGATTATGAGTTTGATTTTTTTTCTTTGTGTGTGCTCTGCCTCAGTGGCTGTGGCTGAACGTGTCCGCATGTATCCTGAGGTAAGACCCTCTAAAGAGTTTGCAGCCGTAGAGCAGAGAGCACAGAAGAGAGTTACTATAGTGGAGGAGATGTGGCAACAGGAAAAGATCCTACAGCAGAGACCGCCTCAGCCACTGAGAGAGGTGGAAGATGACTGGTTTATTCTCCTGGATGTGGCCCCTAAGAGATCAGGTATCATCACCATCCTAAGATTCAATCCACCATGATTATTGTGCTAGAATTCTCTTGATCGTCGGAGATATGTGGTTTATTTGTGAATACCAACATACTTAAATTGGAATAATGCACGGTAAATACTCACTTTTTGATATCATGAGTATGGTTTTCAATGTTAAACAATTATGTAACATTAGAGCTACCCTCCTAATATTGATTTGCACTCAAGGCTCAACAGCCCTTTTATCAGCTATTATCTAAATTCAGTCAGTCAGTCTGTTTCACTGGAAGGTCAGGTGGTCTTAATATTTTGTACTGGTGGTCTTGTATATTTTTGCACAGTATCACTTGAGAATTGTTATGTATTTCTGTTAGTTGCCGTCCATGAGCGCATCCAGTTCTACCCAGAAGTAAGACCTGCGGTCAAAGTTCCACCCATTCAGGCCAAAACAAGGATTGCAATTCCAGAGAGGAGACCGCTGTTTGAGAAGAGGATCCTGGAGGAGAGACGTCCACCAACACATAGAGATGATGATTGGTTTGTTCTGCTCGATGTTGACCTCAAGGAGTCAGGTATTTTCGCCTGTTCTGGTTTATCTTTTCTTTCAGATGAACAAGCTCACACATGGTCATGCTTTTTTTGGCTCCATGGAAACCGTACTAACATCAAGTCAAAACTCTGCCGCCTTATTGTAATATACCCTGACTTCTCTTCAGAAAAGGATGTGTCCGGAGATGGGAATGCATATTCAGCATTGTTCATGGATCTCTCATCATGCTTTTGCATACTGAAGAAATTGCGCTTTCTTTATCTCAACATTTCAACATCTCAACCCAGCCTAACAACATCTGCCTTTGCATCCATCATTGGATGGTAGCAAGAACAAATAACCACGCTTTTGCTCTCATTCCACATTGTGGATATTCGCTTCCGGCTCACATCAAGTTTTGCCGCGTGCTACTCATTTTAGATCAGAATGAACTAAGCAATGAAGGTATAGTACTCTCCTGCAGTCGGCGCACTTATATGATCACATCAAGGCTTGAGACTGACTGTAAGTATGGTGTGGCTGTTTGCATTTATGCTTTCATAAGTGATCTCAAATGTGCATACTATCTCACCCCACCAACTGTGCTGAAGTACACTGCCTTTCATTCACACTTCCATTTTATCTGTGTTTTGTCCAGTGGTGGGCACACACAGGGGCACCCGTCCGGTCAGTGCCCCCGTCTTCTCCCAGGCTGCCCTGGCAGAGGCAGGGATCCCCATGGCCCTGGACCAGCCACAGACCTCCACTCCTATCAAGACCAGCCGCCAGGAGGAAAGGAAGCTGGAGGTCACTATAGAAGCTGTGGAGCCCTCAAAAACCGAGGGTGTGGCTGAGGTCAAGGTATTGAAGCTCTCTAATCACTATCTGAAACAGACTATTTTGTCACATAATTTCAATGAAAGTGTAAAATTAGATGTTCAAGAAAAGGGTAGCATCATATATGTGTAGACCTTCTCTGCCTATTAGGACAGCTGGTGCCAGTGCAATAGAATTGTCAGTTAATTCATGCGTCCTCTTGCTGATCACATGAGTATTTTGATTATAGTTAATGGAAACTCTTTAAATGTAAACATTTCATATACGTCTTAAATAATAAAAGATGCTGAAGTACAGAGCAGCGATTTCTCTCTGTGTCTGAGTGTGAACTGTGTCTCTCTTGCTGCTGTAGCCAGCAGTGAGGAGGGACCAGAGAGAAGTAGCCTCTACGCTGATACCCACCGTCAATGGGGACATTAAGCTTCAGGTTGGTGTCAGACACTGGCCTCATGCATGTCGCCCCTCAGTGCACTGGTTTCCACTATGGTTAAACTGTGAATGTCGAAGCCAACGAGCAGAGGATGCTAACATGTGTGCTTCTCTCTCCTCCCTGGGGTAACACCAGTCTGAGGAGACGAGCACGGAGGTGGTGCGAATGCGCAAGGTCAGATTCTTCGTCTGGTATTTCAGGCGTGTTTCCATAGTCATCTCTCCACCCCCATTCTGATAACACCGAGCCTCTCATCCAACAGACTAATCTCACCCTCTCCTCATGTTGTGCTCCCATACCGCTAGGTCTTTAATGACATCCACATCAGGTTCGATCCAGATATATTTTAATGGGTACAAAATGTGAGAATGGATAGACTATGTGAGCGGTCTATAACTGTAATTGTTGTTTAGAAAATTAGAAAAATATAAGTTTACAGGGCATTAATGTCTTCTCATTGCTTGCTGTTGTAGTAAACCCTGGAATGCACGTGCATGATGATGGATTAAATGCATCGTACTAAAATGGGGCATGATAACTACAGTTTTATCGCGTTTCTATCACGCTACCACCTCTTATTTCTCCCACTTTTTAAAAATAGAAATCTTCTAGAGCCCCAGGTTCCCTGCTTTGTTAGCGTACCTGGGGTTATGTGTTGTCTTTGGTCCCTATGGTCACTTGGCCCCAAACTATACTGCATGCAGACTCTTCTCCACTCCTCTTGTCTACTGTATTAGCACTTTAGTGAACAGAGTAGCAATGCATGTCCAAGGTGTGGCAGTTTGCTGCTGTCACACAAGGAAACTAAAACAAACCCACACTTTTTTTGTTCTTTCATTTTTCACAGAAAAGAGCTAAGAAAATTGAGGGTGACTCAATTTATATCAGACATAGCCTTTTAATGTTGGAGGTTTGTATCCCTTCTGGAGATTTCAGTCTCTAGCTGTATTTTCTTGCTCTTTGGCTCACTGGCTGCTGTTCATTATCACGCTTGCATGTGGCATGATTCACAGTTTTTGCATCAGCATAATTGATTGGCTGTGTAGATTACTTTGATGATGATTTTCTTTTTGTGTGGCAATATAACTCTAACCCAATCACTTGTTTCAGGAGAGTGCTGTTGAGCTTATTACAAATAAGTATTGATTAGGATCAGGGTCCCTGTACTTGCACACACTTACACTTACACAAACCTGAGGATGCTGTACCTCATCCGTAAAAGTGTCCCTAATGATCAGTCCAGTTATGTGGTGGATAAGCTAAAGTGTTAATGTCAGATAGCTTTTCCAGGTGGTTTTCCCTTTCTACTCAGGATTCACAAACAGCTCCATTTTTAATCAATGATTTAGTTTTTTCAGATCATCAGTATTCTCCTGTTCCTGCTTTTGCTCTGCCTTCTCCATCTTTGTTCCTTCTCATTGTCTTACTTGACTGTAGTGCATTAAACTTTCTCTGCAGTTCTACAAAGTAAAGCTTTTGACTGTAGGAATGTAAATGTAAACAATTCTGCCCAGTCATACATCTTTGCTGTTATGTATGAAATGAATGAAATTTTGATAAACACTTAGCATGAAGTTGCTCATTAGCACTATAGTAAGTTATGATTACTTCAGTCGTTATTTAAGCAGTTGCACTTCTATTCAGCATAACTTTGAGAGCGTGCATTTCAGTATAATTGTAAATACCATGCTCTCTACTAATTTAAGTCCACAAAGAACAACTTGGTGTTAAGTGTTGCCAAACACATCAGTGCTCCTGTTGTTGCTTTTGTCATTCCCATCAAACCAGAAAGGTCTCCATCCATACTTGGCCTGCATCTATGACAACTTGCACCATGTCTGCTAACATCACCTCTCTGCTGTTTGATTTGCAGCCTGTTTTCAACAAGTTTTTTAATGTTAGCCTAATGCTATGAAATACACCCATTACCGCTTTGCTGTGTAATACTTTATAGCCCCTACCCATCCAGAACTCAAAATAATCTGTCATAATCAACTTTTGTAAATCATGGCATTGACTCCTCATGAATCTGTGTCCTCTCTCTTGTGAATCTGTGTTTCGTCTCATGATTCAGCAACCAGAGTTAATTTGCCAATTTGCTTCGCTGATAATCTGTTGAGAACCTACAGTATGATAATCTATCCAGAACCTATCCAGAACAATTGAGCTCTGGCCCATTCTAAATAACATCACCTTTCAGAGGTCTAGAAAAGCACCAAGTAACCCTGCTTCTGCTTTGATTAAATAATTTATTTAATCAGCTATAAATCAACACAAATTTTGTAACTGCAGCAGAAAAGCTCCATGGTCTGACATGTTTTTTTTCTATCTCACCTTTCTTTATTCTCTTCTATTTGTTACTCTCCCTCTCTCCCAACCACAAACATCTCCTTATTCCTTAAACTTCCATTTCCCTCCCCATCCAACCTCCACTATCTATCCGTGGATCTCCCCTCACCCTCACCTTTTATCTTTCCTCCCCTTACGGCCTTTTTGCTCCATATGTCTCCTTGCTCAAATTACTGGGCGCTCCCTCTCCCTTGCACCCTACCCCCAACTCTCTCTCTCTCCTCTCTCCTTTCCTCTGTATAGGAGTTCGATAAGCCTCAGGAGGATCTGCTCAAGCATCATGCCAGTATCAGTGAGCTGAAGAGGAACTTCATGGAAGCCGTCCCCGAGACCAAGCCTAGTGAGTGGGACAAGCGCCTGTCCACACACTCTCCATTCCGCACCCTGGGTATCAATGGTCAGCCTCTGCCCAGTGCAGATGGGGTAAGTGTCCCACACCAGCCACTTGACACCAAATCCCTATATCTTCATCCTAAGTCAGTTCAGGAAATGGAGTAAACTATACAACAGATTCAATTTAATTGGAATATTAAAAAAAAATCCAAATAACTCATGAAGTTTATTATTATTATTATGATTTATTAATTCCTGAGCTGACTTAGTTTAAATGGATTTTTTATATACCTCATCTCATCTTGTGTTTTCCATTTTGGCTGTACATCTGCTTAGATGATTGGATTGGATTGGAAACCATCGCTGCACTTAGTTTATGTGGCATTGCAGTGTGAGCAATCTGCATGGATTTGTGACGGGACTGAAGAACCTGAAATTGTAACTAATGTCTCATGTTTGAGCAAGATTTGGGAGTTTTTAAATCCTATGTCATCTTGAACCTTGAGGACAGTTTTATAACAGCCCATAAGATCTGATTCTTTCAATGATGAAGATGTAAATTGACGAAATTAATACGATTTTAGAGGGGATCAGACTCCAGTTGTCATTCTTGGTGCTCTGCTATTTTGCACATATTAGATTTTGTATGCATGTGCAGACCTATTCAAGGTAACGGCATGTGGTATGCAACACATGCATGTGTATGAAGAATGCAGTTGGACTTGTTGAATAGTGTCTGTCCTTTCACTTTGGGGAGTGATTTGGATGAGATGTCTTTGGAACAGGCTCTCCACTCTCTGCATCCAGTTGGATCATCTTAGACCCACTGGATGCCTCTGAGCCCAGACTTGTCCTTACATGCATTGCATGACCAACAGACCTGACGTGGAAAAGTTACTGCATGACCCAGTGAAGAACACTCTCCTGAATTTTTGCACGTTTTCACTCTGAGCAGAGTGTGGATTTCACCGGTCTTCCTCTCCTCTCCCTGCCTCATTGCTTTTTTCCCTCCTACCTTCCATGCTCTTTGCTTTGTACACTTTCTTTTCCTGCTGCTTTTACTCTTAAGCTGCTCGCTTTCTCCAAGCCTTGGTTTGTTTCTCTGCATAGAGACAAGGCCTCGTTCACAGTTGTATCACAACTGTCTCAGTCAGCTCTGTACCCCGCTCTTCCTATATTAACACTAACATAATTGTTACAGGATTCTAGAATAATTTTAATTCTAGTATAATTATATCATTACTGGTGTTAATGTAGTAATGATTACATGACACCTTTTCAATGGCTAGACTATAATCACAACCCCCACTTCAGGTGCTGTCACATAAATAACCAAGTGTAATATACTGAGGTTTATTCTGTATGCCTTTTGGCATAATATTCAGTCAACTGCAGCATAACTGCTTGGACAGAAACCACTTTTACACTTTCAGATTGTCTCCAAGTACAGCACATCATCAGGACACTTTAGAGTTGTACTGAAATCAAAGCAAAGCAAAACTGACAACTTAAGATTCTGTAATGAAGAGATTGATTCAATTTTGTTCTGATTGGAATACATCCTGTTTGATTTGAGCAATCACTGATCAACTATTTGACGCTGGTCAAATGTTTCTTGCTGAGTGGAGCGGACACAAAGTGTCACTGTTTGAGCTCAAATTATTTACCAACCAATTTGTCATAGTGCTTAAGCTTCAATCAGAGTGAATATGATTGGCAAGAAACCAAGATCTGGCTGTACTGACTCCTACAGTTGACTATAGCTGAGATATCTCCAATTTAAAAACTGTGGGAAAACAAAATGCACCCCTTGTTTAAATAAGGTACTACAAGTGTGGATGACTTTCTGCCTTTTTGAAGCCTGAAGTGTGAAGTGAATATACCAAGGGTTGTAGGAAAAATGCATGTTAAAATGCATGTGTTAGTAACACTAGACAAGAATAACAATAATCAAAATCTAATTTCTGTTACACTTAAGCCATACTACTGAAACCTGACTAAGAGTTAAAAAGAAATGTTATTGCCAACTTCAGTCCACTCCCGGTCATTGCAAACATTTCAAAATTCCCCCTTCTCATCTCTCTTCCCTCCTCCCCCTCCCCCCTCAGTTTGTCATCCGCCTCCCGCGCGGCCCCCTCCTAGACTTCTACTCCAAACGCAGCTGAGGGGCCGTCCTGACCCTGCGGAAGTCCCACACAGGTGTGAGTGTGAGCCATGGAGACCGCACCCAGTCATCTATCCATCAACCTCTAGCTTCCTCTTCTCCTCCTCTCCTTCCTCCGCCTCCTCTGCGACACATCACTGTCACATCCTTCCTTTCTCATCCTCCTCTGCTCTACTTGAGAAGCTGCCCATGTTTTTTTTTCTGGCCTCTGTGGAACTAGACCTTCACTTCCTCAGTGCTTTTCACTGCAAAATGTCCTTGGTTTCTCCAGCCAGAAACAGACCTGTTCTCCAAAGACTGGTTAAGACTGGAAATAACAATGAAACCACTTCTCTTTCGCATTTTCTGTGATGTCTGTTGGACTATTCATTGATACATCTACCAATATTTATTCACACATGGCTTTTATCTAGAGATTTTTTCATGTCTGTCTATATCACTTAGAGCCTGCTTTTATACACATTTCAAGGTAAATTTATGCCGTCGGTTGTCTTAGGACATTGTTTTAGGATTAGCTGATCGGTGACACTGTGATGTTTTTTTATATATACATGTGACCCTGAAACCACATGAATTCAGCACATGAAAACAGCAATCAAAGACTTGATATCTTTTTCCATAAAGTCTGGTTACTGGGTAATTTTTCAATATTCTTTGTCACAGTACATAGTATTTTCAGAGACCTTGAGGCAGCTTAATAGTAACATATTAACCTTTGTCCTTCACCAGTATTTGGCAAGGCATTATATAGCAATTGCAAGAGATTCCTGTTGCATGACTTTTTGACAATCAGTTTTGACCAAAAGAATAAAAGGCATTCCATATACAGTACATATGATTGTTTGTTCCCTTCATGGAGCCTGGATTTTGTTATTTAGATTTCAGATGTTTCATTGACGCGATCTTTATTATGTATTAATGAAAGGCTAACTACTGAGAGTGGTGTAAATGGCACAACATGTTTGCAATCCCTCCCTCTTAAAAAAACACACCAAAAAAACACATTCCATTCTGACACATATGCATGGCATTCATGCTTGTACATACCTGAAATATATGCAAGCACTACACACTCAGTATCTACTTAATTAGGTACACCTAGGTGTAGTACCCCCTTTTGCCTCCAGGACAGTCTGAACAAGGTGCTGGAAACAGTCCATGCTGACTCGAAAGTGTCACATAGTTTCTGCAGATTTTTCAGCTGCACATTCATGCTGCGAACATGCCGATCCACCTCAGGTGTTCTATTGGGTTGAGATCTGGGGACTGTGCTGGCCACTGCAGGAAAGTAAAGTCACCATCTTCAGACAATGTATTCGTGACATGCCGCATTATCCTGCTGGAAGTACCAATTTAAAAAAGGGGAGACTGTGGCCATGAAGGGATGCACCTGGTGTGGCATTCAAACACCCGGTGTAGCTTTCAACCAGCTGGTGTAGCTTTCAAATTGTTGTGTTCAATTGGTAATAAGTTGCCCAATGTGTGCCAAAAAACATTCCCCACACCATTAGAGCACCACCTGCCTTTATCATTGACACTATGCAGGATGGATCTGCGATGTTTTTTTGTTTATCACTCCAATCCTGGGTCACTATCTGGACGAGTGATCTGTTTACGTAAATGGGGAGGTGTACCTAATAAGTGGATACTAAGTATACATACTATATACATGAACGCATATATATTTAACTCTTGTGCATACATAATAAAAAATGTATGTAAATGCAGATTACTGGTATTATGTCAGTAGTAACATTTCACTTATCCATTATCATACAGTGACTATGTTATGTCTTTTTTAGAGTTTGTGCTTTAGTCCCATACGGGACGGTTCAGACACTAAGGCTGCACATGAGGAAACCAGCAGCAATTTGGGCTTCTCAGGCGTACCCAGCCCCGCTGCGAGCCGAAAGAGCGAGCCTGATAGTGTTGAAGCCCATGATGCCCCTGATGTGGCAGAGCCATGTGATCAGGAAGAGGGTGTAGTTTCTGAGACCTCCTTGGTGCCTATCGTAGAGGTGGAGATGGCAAAGCTGCCTCCCTCCCACCGCCCGCCCAGTACGGCTATAGATGAGACCCAGTTGAAGGAGGAGGAGGAAGAAGCTTCATATCCCGGGTTGGAGTACTCTGGGAGGATAGTTGGATCTTCCCCAGCCTCCTATTTCGTGAGCGGTGGTCCCCATGTCATACGCTGCTTCCAGGTAGCCCACCCCCCACCTCAGGGTGATGCTGATGCTGATTCTCTGTCTGCTTGGCCTCTGTATGACTCCGTGGCTGGCACACTTGCTCACCCCTCTGCAGCATCATTAGGACTAGCAAAACAAAGCTACGTCTGATCTTTGAATCTGTAAAGGTAGTTGAATTATGTGTGGGCGGCGTGGATTATGTTCATCATCAGCATGTTTGAATGTAACAGGATGCTGCAGAGGTGTTGCATAGTGGTGTGATAAGTTCTCAACTATGGTGACGGGTTGCCATAGCGCTAGTACATTCTTCTCTACTCAATGTTGTTTCTGACACATTGACATGACTTTCATCCTCTATCCAATCCACTTATGGCTTGGGGATTTTCTGCTTCCCTTTTCCTTTCATAATAGCTGGTGGTGGGAAGCATTATTGATCCCGATAATGGTAACAGTTAATAAGTAACTCGACTGTTGTGGTAAGAGTTGATTTACACAGGCAATGGCTTATAAGGGAATGCATGGTGTGAAATAAAATGGTTGCTGTGAGAGGTGTGAGGTGTCTGGTCACAGCCACTCATGGGGCTATGCTCCCATCCACAGCCCCCTCTGGTGCAGACCCAGACAGTCACCATCACAGCTGTCTCCAACTCCCTATCCAGTGACATCTCCACCACAGAGGTCCCTATCGTCCCGACCAAGACCATCACCTATGAGTCTTCAAAGGTAGGGGCTCCGCCGCCTGCTCAGCCCAGATCTGTCTTAGCTATGGACAACCCCCATCTATCGCCATCATTTTGCATAGAGGGGATAGATATAGAGTAAGCAGGTCTGGGAGGACCAGGCCAGGGGCTCCAAGCTGAGCACGAGGCAGCACTGCGCCACACCTCAACTAATTACTGAGTCAACCTCGCTTGGTCTTCTCCTCAGGTGGCAGTCGATGGGACAGACGAGGACAAAGATGGCACAACTCTGTCCAGCACCCGCACCATTACCTCAGAAACCACTAGTGGCACCACAGTCACCACCACTACCACTCACATCTCCAAGGTCAGCAGTACAATCTCTCTCTGGCTTTCTATTTATTTTATTATCCTCTCCAACCTCTCTGGTAACCCTTTTTCCCTTCCCTCTATCAGGTAGTGAAAACTGGATCTTCAGAGTCTCGTGTAGAGAAGAGAATTGTCATAACTGCAGACTCTGAAGCTGACCAAGACCAGGTACAGATAAATAAATCTCTATAACCCTCTGCCCGTGACACATAACAGCAATGGACAGAATATTGAGGGTTAAGCCTCATTTTGTCTTTACCAATTCATATTAAGACTAATACAAGTACACCAAATGTGTGTCTTCCAGGAGAATGACGGCGGAGCATCAGCAATGTAACTGAATCACCACCTACATTTCTACCAGCACCCTCCTTCCCCCCCACCCCCACCTCTACGTCAGACTGCAACGCTCAGTAGGCCCTGGCCAACACACACACACAGTGACCAGCTCTATCTACCACACACACATACCTGAACAATATCTCTTGAATCCACCTCTGCATCTAAACTTAGTGGATGACTGATTAGATAAGTCTTAGTAGAGGATCTTTTTTTGCAGTCGAGCTGCTCGTCGTAGGTAGAGAAGGGCTCCACACTGCTCTCCAGCTTGATCAAACGCTTGTTTCTCATCCTGGTGTTCAAAAAGCCTAGTTTATACATTTGTATTGTTTAAAAAAAAACAGCATTTTCAGTTGAGTGATTTCCCTTTCATTTGCTTTTAAACGCTTTTATTTTCCTAGGTTCTTACTTTGAAAATTATTCAACGTTTTTACATTGTTAATTTTATAAAAACGCACTGTTTTCACTCTAGTTTAGATGTAAGTTTCAGCATTTATTCCCTCAGTGCTGCTAGGGGAACATAAGACCATATTCAAGGGAACTCCTTTTTTGTTTACTTGTTGTCTTTTTGAGGAGCAGACTTTTGTGAAATGAAATGACATACCTCACATTAACCTATGTGAACAAAGATATTCTGTGCTCAAATTTGGACAGCTGTTTGGCTTTGTTCACTGCTCAGGTAAAAGGAAAAACAAAATCCTAAATATTTTCTTCCCCAACTAGCCAAGAACTAGTAGCCTACACATTATTGTAAAGTTTGAATTGAAAATCGATCTATTTTGAAATGTTTCTCTATTTTATAGAATTAATGCTTTTATAGTATTTGTATAAATTGAGGTTTTTAAGTTATTCATGTCCATTTACTTATTGAATGGTAGGTTACGATTTTGTTGTTTACTCTGAATTTTGAGAGGTCCCTATCAAAGACCTCCTTACCTGTCTTGCCTGACACCCTGAATCATTGTCTTATTCGTTTCCTCTTGTAATCCACCACTGAGTAGGCTATATCAAACTTTTCAGAATTTAAAAACGACAAAGGAGTGCTTCCCTCTGCCCTACTTTTTGTTTGATACCTTCGTAAGTGATTTGAGTATATTGGGTTGATAAGAAAAGTCTAACAAGCTTTGGTCTGTTTATCTCAGGTTTTGATATTATTTGTAAGACTACAGACCTCCGTATGATTGTATGAGGAATGTCCAAATATGTATATCCATCCTTACCTTAAATGTACATTTTTGTTCAGCCAAGGAGGTCAATAAATATGAAGCTTGACTGTCACAGTAACCATGTGTATGAGGTGAAGGCAGCTGTCCCAGTGTATGTGGCTTTTCTCTCATAGGGGCACAATTTTTGTCTTTTTTACATGTTCTACTATACAGTAATTTATTTGTAAAGTAGGAACTGTTTTATGTGATTCGTTGTACTGTGATGTTTCAACACAAGCCAGTTTCCAGGCTTCTACTAAAGATGTCACAATGTTAAATATTGCATTATTAACCAAGTTTGTAAAGCCTTTTTACCACATAGACAAAGTAGATTGCTCTCACTTGCTGTATCCTGTATTTTTCCGTAGGAGAAGAAATGCTTAAAATATAAGAAAACCCTTTTAGCATGTTTAGCATGTTTGGTAGCAGCCTTTTTTTTTTTTTTTTTTTTTTACCTGAAAAAGCGTTTGGTATTGTAGCTACATGAACAAGGACAACCCCCTCCAGAAGGAAAAAATAGAATTTCACATGAAGAAAACTAGTTTTTAGACATTGGAAAATATTGCTTTCTTGTGACCTATCCCTGTCTTTTTATGAAAAAATAAAATATGCATAATTTTGCATTTTAGCAGGCTCTGTGTCTATGTGAATCCCACTTCACTAAGAACTGAAAAAGTATCAATGAGATCTTTGTAAGAAATAAATATTTAATGCCATTCACTTGTTTCATAGTGGATGTTGCCACATATTTGAAACCAGTCAGTCAACAGGATAATTGTCACCAAACTCTTAAGACAGAAAAAGATTGTAACAGTTTGTAGATTGTAGTACCATAATGTAAACAAAGTATAGCTGCAAGTAGAGAATTATCAGGAAAATGTTGATGTTACAGGTGTTTTAACAACGAAGCAAGTGCACAACCACTCATTCAGTGAAACCGGAGACTGTAACAATGAAATGGAAACCAAGCGAAGGTGCATTTTCAAGAAAACCTGACTTTTACCCTCTAATCTGGTGTTCCTTGTTTCTTGCAAACAATACCTGATCACATTTACATCCATATGTTGCTGTTAGTGACAAATGATGCCCTCACCCTGAGGAGCAAAGCTTACGCACATTCCAACATTTTTTCTGCAGCACAGGTAAATGTGATTTGACACAATTCAACATTATCTTTCAAAATGATCGAATCACTGATATAGGCCACAGTCGCTATACAACTAAACCAAAGCTTATATTGTCACTGAATTAGTCATTTTTCTGAATAAGAGAAAACGGCCTTAAAAATGTGAATAAAAAACTGACATCAGTTCAGGTAAAACATTGTATCAGGAGATGGATCCTTTGGGAATAATAACATTTAACACAGGAGAACCAAACTTTTGCTAAATTGTAACAGTGTTTTACGACATGAGAGGAAATGGGTGGATCTAGAAAAGGACTTAAATGTGTCTATCTGAATTGAGATGGGTTGGGAGTTCTGTACAAGCCTTTATTGGGATTACAATTAATCCATCGCTTGGAACAAGTAGTAAATGGCAAAAAAAAGTCTCTGTATCCACTGTCTTGGTCAAGGGTAAGTTCTAGCGAATTGTCTTCACTGGGCTCTTGAAGCTTGAAGCAGCCTGAAGTTGGAGTTGATAAGCCATTGGGTGTATCTTGAAACCATATAACCTAAAAAATATAAGAAAATACAATCATCTCCCGTTTGTTGAAATTGAAAGGGAACACAAAGAATTCTCTTATTAAAATCACTGTCAAAATCAGTGCAGAAGGTACATTAGAAGGCAAGAAAAAAAATTGGCTGTTGTCATGGCCATCAGTAGCCAATAATCTGCTTCATGCTACCATCTGAGACAATTCAGGGAGTTTATGGTTGGATATTCTGCAGAATCTTATAATTAATTTCCTATAGACCTTGCAAAAGAGCTAAGCAGCTATAGAAGGTCATTACTACATCTCATTTGACAGTTATGCATTGGTGAAAACTATATACATCAATATCCTACTGACTACAGCATCTCTAAGTTTTGTACTATATTGTCAGGGTCCTGAAAAAAACTTGGGTCTCCATTTTTATGCTTCTTTTACTGTAACTAACAGCTGACATTATCCCCAAAGTGTAAAAAATGGTTCATGACCATGGGCCAAGCCTAGCTCTTGAAAGTCAAAAATACACAAGCAACAATGAGATGATAAACCAGATTTGCTCAACATCTGAAAAGATTATTTTCTGAAGACATATTTCAGTCAGAACAGAGGATATGTAAATCATACTGTCAATAGGTTCATGCTAGCAATAAATGACAAGCGAGACAGAGTAAGGCAAACAAACCTTGGCACAAACTGGTTGGCTGGTCGTTTTGGACGGTACTCTGGGTGCACCATGAACAGCATGTGAGGGAATCCTGTCCCAAAATAGGCCCCGTCTGTATGGTGGTGTCTGGAGGATTTCGGGGTGTACACATCCATGCACTTTGGGCAATAAAGCTTCACCATGGCCTCACCTGGGATGTCTGACAAACCTGCATAGGACAAGAGATGACAGAGTGGAGCATGTCTTCATAAACAAAGTTCAAAGGTGGAGCATGGCTCTTATGTAAGGGAGGCCATGTTTAATGTGAAGGGAATGAAAAGAATCTGACTTACCAATGGGAAGCATGGGCTGATTCTCACAATAGACTCTGGGGCAATAGCCAAAATCCCCTTGTTGATACTTTTCCAACTATCAAGAACAATAATTTCAGAAAAACCATTGTCAATGCTTGTCATGGAGCACATAAGAATTAGAAATGAGAATAGCTAACTAAAGCATTTGAAACACAGACTGATTCTGTAATGTAGCATACCATCTGTGCAATGCCTCTGTTTGTGAGGATGTAACGTGCATGAATAAGCCCATAGAGCATCTCTGCTGCCTGCTCTATCAAGTCACTCTGGTTGGGGTTGTCTTCAAGTTCCTCATCTGTCAAAATAAAGTGATTGTAGGGCTGGGCAATATATCAATATTATATCGATATCGTGATGTGAGACTAGATATCGTCTTAGATTTTGGATATCGTAATATCGTGATATGGCATAAGTGTTGTCTTTTCCTGGTTTTAAAGGCTGCATTACAGTAAAGTGATATAATTTTCTGAACTTACCAGACTGTTCTGTTCTATTATTTGCCTTTACCCACTTAGTCATTATATCCACATTACTGATGATTATTTATCAAAAATCTCTATATTTTGTGAAAGCACCAATAGTCATCCCTACAATATTGTCGCAATATCGATATTGAGGTATTTGGTCAAAAATATCACCCAGCCCTACTTACAACTGAACATTTAGCCCACTTCGTAGAAAAAAACGAGGTATATATCGTGTATCGCCATTCAGTACCGAGATATGATTTTTGGTCCATATCGCCCAGCCCTAAGTGATTGAAGTAGTTAAATCAGTGACAGTGCTTGATCTCATTTCAAGTGGGAACGGCTACTTCCCTGATGTTCTCACCTGGCTCCAGGTCGAGAATCATATCCAGAGCCTGGCGATAGTGGGGCACCTGCTCATTCAAACCTGTCAGGTTAAACTTGTCCTGTATGTAGTCCTCATCAACCTGTAACATAGGAACAGAAGACAAGGCATGGCTATCCATAACATTGATTAACTGTTGCTACAATGCGTTGCAACGGCACACACTCTGCTACAACACACTGATGTCAAAGCACTGCATAAGAGCTTAAAAGGATTAGTCAGATGTTGCCAACGAAGAAAGCAAGGAGTTAAAATTAGAATTGGGTTGTGTGAGCCTATGGGACAATCCAGGGTCACACACTAATGCCAACATGACATTAGCCACACAACTCCCAGTCTTGTTATTTTAAGTGAACACTTTCGCATGTCTCCTTAAGGTGCTTCTTGAGTGAGCCACTAATACCCAGAATACACCAGTGGAGCAGCTTAGTAGCAAACACTAGAAGGAAGAAGTTGTACTGTGCAGCTCTTGTGCGTGAATGAGTGCACCGCATCCCCTCCCCCCCCATCTGTGCTAAAAACTAAAAATGTATGGCACATGGCACTATGAAGCACTTTAGATTAAAGTGTCTACCAAATGGCACACATGATTATTATTCATTGGCACAAAGACTTATGTGCAGCTTTTACCCTGCAGCCATTATTAAGCATTAACCAGGTAGACTATGTGTTCAGGCCAATAAAAAAGTGAGATATCATGTGGGAAAGCAGAAGTCTTCATTACAGCTGAATGTGGACTGTGCTCGTCTGGAAGTCCTGGAGATGAAAACTGTAAATTCAGTCCTGATTGTTGTTCCTGATTGCTGTGGCAGTAAGTTGGCAACTATGCCACTTACTGTCATCTTTCTTTATAGAGTTAGAGATGCGATATGGTTTCATCTGGACTTCAGCCTACTTTGAAATGACACCAACAGCTCATCACAACGACCAGGAGGACGTGAGACTTTACACTTAGCAGGGTGAGGGTTACTACAGACCAACCTCACAGAAGAACTCATTTCCCCTCAAGCCGCAAAACCAGGATATCCATGACACCTCTTCTGAGCTGCTCATCCTCCTGACAAATCAAAACAAAGTCAGCGGTGCACCGTGATGCATGTAACGTCTAGCTAGCTAGAAACCAGCAGCCTTAAACACTAAAGTTATGAACTTTACAAACACGGATGAGGAAATTGATTCCACCGTAGGTACAAAACTATTCAAATGAAACTCAATTCTCTCAAGTACATTAAACATTCAATTTACTTAAATATAAATAACCGTCCCTTTATCTTGGGTAGCTAGCTCCTGATTTACACGCTAACTTGCTTGCTGGCTAACGGTAGTCAACACGTTTAGTATAGCTAATACGAGATTTTGTGATATTTAACTACCATCTTAAAGTAGGTACAACATTATCTGAAACGTAAATATGACAGTTTACAGAAAGCCACTTTTACTTACCCTTATATTAATACATTAACTAGCAAGCTTGTCTAGTTTACGACTCCCTGGTTGACAAAATAAGAACTCTTCCGGTCTTCCGGAGTTTTCAAAATAAAAGTCCTCATGATGCACAGTGGAAGCATAGATGAAGGCTAACTCGGGTGGCAGTAGCCTACCAAAGTGAAAGATAGGTCATATTTATGGAGAAAATATGTGCGTTAAATAATAAAACAATAAGAAAATGTGTGTTTTCACTTGAGATCCTATTATATATTTTCTCTGGTCCGAGAAATGTATGGAATATTGTCTTCGGTGTAAGGAGAAGGGACTCAAGGATATAGTGACAAAATAATGTCCATTTGATAAAAACACATTTTAATATATTTGCCATCCAAACAATTCCGACATACAATTGGTGATAATTTCGTTGGTGCAAGGTGTCTTTAGTCTACATTCTAGCCTAGGCATGTAGGTCTGTATCTGTAGTATCTGCTTAGCCTACTATAAAACCAAAAGTCATTAAAGACAGACAGGGCAAGTTGGAATGCAGATGCTTCAGGGCAGGTCTGAAAAGGTCTTGCGACAAGGTGGTCCAGTATTTGTGGGCTCCTGCTCCTTACCCTTGCCCTCAAACATCAAGATCCTTCAACAGAGAAAGGGACATGTCAACTGCTGATAGATTGCAATGCACTGCATGCTGTAATATAGGCTACTTTAACATTTCTGCATTAAACAGTCTTCATCAGGCAGATCTTTAAGCAAAGGTTTTTCAAGCTTTTTTCTCCATGGACCCATTTATTGTCCCCCATCAAAGGGGGGGACTATGGATCGGTCTCCGTCCGTCCGTTCGTTCGTTCGTTCGTTCGTTCATTAGTTTGTTAGTCACACTGTAACGTTGACTTTGTGCCGCTAGGGGGCGGCATTGACAAAGAATGAGGACTCAGTAGTAAAGCAGGTCATACAGTTAAAGTTATCATACAATGTGGGGGACAATGAATGGGGACTCAGTGGTAAAGCAATACAGTTAAAGTTATCATAGGTAACATAATAGTCTACACACGCTACACACTTCAAACATCAGACTGGGTTGATGTGTTGAAGTGAGAGTCAATGGAGAATTTTTGGGCAAACCTCTAACCACAAGACACTGTAGTTATTGTACAGTTGTGGGACTGTGGTACTGTTATTGCACTCATCACTGCACTACTGTGCCGTCAGTGTTGACTATATAATATTACCACTTACCTTACTGTGCAATACCAGATATCAGTTATCATTTAGCATTCATATTATTCATAACACTCACGCTCCTGGTGTTGTATGTTATATTGTACATTGTATTATAAATTGTATTGTAGTGTACATTGTGTAATGTACGGATTGTATTTATTGCGTATTGTAGTTCTTATATTTTGTACTCTACTGAGTAAAAACAGGACAATTACAGTTACTACATTTCAAGATATAACTTGTAAACCTAATTCTGAGGAGTAGGCAACAGACATATATGGTCAATCTGTCCTGTCATTGTCCCAGACAAAAATGCTTATACAATTTCACTCATATTTCAAGTACACTCAGCAATCACTGACTGACCCCAAGGGTGGAACTACATCACTGGTGGGGGACAACATGTTTACTATTTGCTTGTTTGTTTAATTTTTTTATAGGTACTGAGTAAGTACTAACTAACTTAGACTAGGCTACAGAAGCCTAATTTTACAGAACCAGTCAATGTAATATAACCGGCAGCTTCATAAACAATAATGAATTTTCTATCAAAAACTATCAGCTGTTTATTTTGAATGATTTGGGGACTTATTTTAATCTTCCCTTGACCCTAATCCTCCTGTGACCCAACTTTGGGTCCCCACCCAGTCTCTGAAAAACACTGGCCCATGCCTGTACATAGATGCAGATGCAGGCTTTACTGGTGTGAATCAAATACTATTGAGTGTTGTGTAATTGTTTTACAAACTCACAGTTTTAGAATTGCGTTTCTTTTCCCCAGCATCATGTTCAGGAAGTCGTTGTAGCCGATGGGCCGGGGCTTGGTGTCCTGCGCTGACCCACCAACCACCTCTGACATCATCTTTTTCAGTTCCAAGTGAGTTTTGGCCACTCCTAATTTCTCCAGCATTCGCTTTAATCCCATCATGTCTATGAAATTGATAGTTCAAAGAAGTGAAAATTTACCATACCTATAATCTGAGTACACATCTTTGTGAGTCAAACTGAGTGAAGGCTACAATGAAAAGAGGTGTAGTAGAGGACACAGATGGCTTATCAGTAATCATTGCAAAGATAGGTATGATGTATTAGGGTTATAAGACTCTTGTGGTCAAATAAAGATAATGGTGCAATTTTACCTATCTCTCCTTGGTCATTAAGATCAAACTCCATGTATTTATCTGTAAAAATAAATAAATAAACAAATTAAAATTCATGGATGTGCCCATATTGATAAGGGAATACAGATTGTTTTACAATGCATCATGTATTTATAAGTTCTTGAATTCTCACTTTTAAACATGTCGAGTTTTGAAGCAAGATCTTCCTCTTCTGCATACTGGGGATCTGAGAGAAAAGCCTTTAGAAGTAAGAAATCAATGATAAATAAATCAGACATCATTATGATTATTATGATGATGATGATGATGATTATTATTATTAGTAGTAGTAGTAGTAGCAGTAGTAGTAGTAGTAATATTATTATTAGTAGTAGTAGTAGTATTAATATTAGTAGTAGTAGTAGTAGTAGTAGTAGTAGTAGTAGTAGTATTAATATTATTATTATTAGTAGTAGTAGTATTAATATTAGTAGTAGTAGTAGTAGTTGTGGTAATAGTGATAGCAGCGAGCAGTAGCAGTTGTGTTTGGATTGAGCCATTGATTTGATGTATTATGCATTGCAAAAGGCAAGACATTGATGTCTGTTGTAATCGGATGAGTTGACCTAAACAGGTCAGCCATCAGTTCCACTCACCTCATTGATAGAGTTCAGTTTCTCTTCCTGTTGAGACTTGATAATGCCATATGCTTTACCCCCTGTGAAATGAACAACCATACAAACACACAAAAATATCATATTTCTTTCTGGCTCTGGGTTCCTACTCACAGAAGGAAGTCTTGAACATCATTATGCAAAGAAAAAAAGATAAAAATACCTGTTTGTCAACGACATATTCATACGACTAAATATGCTATAAGCCTATAGGCACAGAAAGTCACAAAGGCAAATAGACATAGCAGAGGACATAGACTCACCTTGAATATTCTTGTCCATTTCTCTCCACTATGAGTAAAACAGAGAGTGAAAACTGGAGTGGGAGTGCTGATACTGACAGTGTGAAGAAATATGATGGTGTTTCTCTAAATGGAGATAGAAGAGGAAGTGGGTTGTCAGAGTTTCAGTGAGCATGTGACCATTAGTGAAGTCCCCTTGTTACATTTAGCCTGCACACAGCAGACTGAAGTCAAATGGAGTTTGCAAAGGGGACATTTTGGTCCATCGGTGAATTCAAACAGTCTGACTTTCACCAGAAAAAGAGTAGATTAAGGAGGCTACTGTTGTATCATCCAATAGATACAGTCTGAATGAGACACCTAAAACTTACATACCTCAAATAATGTCTAATATACTTGATTGGCGCATTCAAATTTCTAAGCTTCTCTGCAAAAGTCCATCTGACAAAACAATGTACAAAATAAGTTGATATTTCAATTATGGAAGGAGGGATGATGTTCAGCAGCATTTAAATAGGCAGAAATGTGATGTGTCACTGTTATATTGTCTTGGAAACCAACAGTTTGCTTACAAGTCGTGTTTTTAAAAAGTGAAATTGTGTGTGAGACTAATGAATAACTTAACTGCAACAGGCTCCTATGGCCACTAATTTTCTGTACCCTTTTGTTCTTGCCACATGGTGGCACTATTTGCCACAGATACACTAAAATGAAAAACTACAGCTGTAAGAAATGTTTGCCTGCCCACTTCATGTACAGACTTCTGTATGACTTAGAGCAGTGTTTGAAAGATAATTTGGGGAGGTCACAAGATGATTTGTGGGATAGCTAGGGAAAAAACAACATCTTTCTAATATACAAATGAATTATCATGTCTATTTCTTCTGTTTCTTCTCAAATTTTTGCTTTTTTCTTGTGAAATACTGAATGGTTTTCTGCCTCTCTGCCTCCTCTGATAAACAAATGAAACGACCTGAAAAGGGAAAATCATTCTCTGGTTGGTTGTTCACTCCCCTGTGCAGCCTGTGACGTGGAGGGGGCCAAAGGTTTTGAACTACTGACTTAGAGAACTGAAATGAGGTGGAGAGCAAGCCACAGCAGTTCAGTTTCTTAAATAATCCATCTGTTGTCCATCTGCTGGGTTACATTATAGACACAGATAATGGCACATTTTTATCTTCTGGGTCTTTCTGTATTGGTTCTACTGATAACCATATCAGAATGCACAGGTGAGTAGGTTATTGAGTATTTTCTTTACCAAATTCAATCAATGAATATCATCAACATATTTTACATGTTTAGTTTCCTGTTTTATTGTCAGTAGACTAAAGGAGTATATATGCCAATTGAGTGTGATCTAAAAGATGACATAATTAGATTACCTATTTGATAATAAATTTAATAATATTTCTAATGTTTATAAAAATGATGAGATTTATTTTAAAATTCTGATTTACACACCATGCATTTGTTTCTGAAACAGTTCAACACTACAGAAATGTACTCTGACCATCAGTCTCTGATTCTCAGACTGATTCTCATGTTAGTCTCTTCATTTTAAATTAAAGAGAGTCAAGAGATTGTGTCAGCCAGTCGAGAAGAAGATGTAGTTCTCCCTTGTTCCATACCGACCATCATGGGTCCAGAGAGCTGCTACAGAGTCAAATGGACAAAACATGCCACAGATCGTTCCACTCAAACGAAGGTTGTCCTCGCCAGGCCTGAAACATCCAAACTCCAGGATGCTGAACGTGTTAAATTGAGAGCCGATGGGAAGGGAGACATGTCTCTGTCTCTGACAAGATTAGGCAAATCTGATGAGGGACTGTACAGCTGTGAAATCTGGCAAGGATGGGACTGTATTCTGATCAAAAACACCACTCTTAAAGTGAAAGGTAACTTTATCCCATTTGCCCATATCCCCCTCCCCCTTCTCGCTCCTTTCAATTACACCCCATTAATAATGTATTACATCAATTTTATCACCCCTCTTTCAGACTGCAGAACCCTTCAAGCAGTAAAGGCAGCACCCGGCACACCAGCTACTCTGCAGTGCCCAATAAACATAACTTCAGCACAACAACCGCAAAAGGTCTCATGGGCAATGTTGAAGGGAGACAGTGAAAGCCCAATATTTCAATACTCTGATATCAGCCAGCAGAGGGAAAGGCTTGAATATTATGGACCATCATTATCTATCCCATCTGTGGAGCTCAGTGACAGTGGTTGGTACAGATGTAAGTACTTACTTGGCCAAAGTCAGCGTTGCTTTGAGATCAAGCTACAAGTCCAAGGTGAGATATTAAAGTAGGCTATTATTTGTTATTATCTCTATCAACAATTGATGTAATACATAACTGCTATGTAACTATTCCGTTTCCTTTATAAAGTGGGAGATGCCATTGTTGTCACAGCGGATCCAGTTACTGCAACAGAGGTTGTGCAAGGTCTGACGTACAGCAATATGTTACTTCTTAATTCAATCGCATCACTGAGCTCATGACTGTCAATAATAGTGTTAATTGTGGGACTGCTTGCTGTGGGATTATGATGTTCAAATAAATGCTTAGTTTGACCTCACATTTTCTTCAGCAGGTCTAACCACTGACAATGTATTGGAAACCAAGCAGAGAGGGAGCAGTGGAGCTTCTACTGGAGTCGTGGCTTTGGTCATCACTGGGGTTGCCATTGTGGCTGCACTGATAGTGGGAGTCGTCATCTACTGCAGACGTAACACCCAGAGACCAGAGGCACCCAGAGCCCAGAGGCACCCAGGTCTCATCTACCTAGATGCTATTTCAATTAACCCCTATAATGATACTAATCTAGTTTAGAGAAGTATTATCATAACTATATATCATGTCTCTCGCTGTTAATCAGGTTCGCTTATGGAGCTTAATGATGACAGTTATGAGAGTGTACATTTTCCAGCTCTAGAAGGTGAGCACCATGTTCTTCTCTGAATAGTTTTAGTCCAGCCATCATGACATTTTCCACTTCAATGATCATTTCTGACTTCACCTCACAGAGCTTACAGAGCCACGAGTCAACAGTCTGTACAGACATTTCCAGGAGGAAGGCATGTGTACTTGTGAGTATTTTGTTTAAATCGTTTGTAGTTATAGAATGATACTTTGTTCTCATTATAGTCAAAAGTAGTCAAATAATTACATTTTCTTCTTTTTATTGCAGTTCAGCGTCAGTAATTTCAAGCCAAGATGACTTGCCTAGCTCAGAAAAATTAAGTATTATCATCCAATCTGAATTGCATTCTGTTCTCTCGTCACACTTCTGTACAATGTAGCAACTTGTAACATCTGTTTACTTTTAAAACATTTGAGTTATGATTGCAAAAGAAGAGTAACAGTGACTAATGATGAGTAACTGCTATTGGAAAATACTTGTCCTTAGACTGTTGAAAACACTCTGCCTCATTACCCTGTTTAAATCAGTACATCTAACCAGCTGTCATTGTAAATATGTATATATATATTTTTAATGAATAGAGATGTTACTATGTAATCTTTCATTTATATCTATAATCCAATTGCTTAAATTTCTGCACAATGATACGATGATGATGATGATGATGATGATGACGATGATGACGATGATGAATAGTCATGGGGGAGGGAGGGGTGTCAGTAGCATTGATGTATGTTTTTTTTATTTTTACAAGAAAGGAATGGGGGGTTTTTTTTTAGATGTAAAAGTGTTTTTTGGAACACAAGTGATGATATTCTTGCTGTACTGAGGTTGAAACTACTGGTCAAAGCTAAAATGGAGTCGATATGACACTTTTATTTAGAACTAGTTTACAGCCTGCAGTAGATCATAGAAACTGTCAGTTGTGGTGGTTGCTCCTCTTTTGGGTTGGCTTTGTCGGAGTACTTCCCCATGATCTAGATCCTCAATATCCGCATAGACATGAGCCTGTGATGAAGGATATTGGAGTTATTACATTAAGGAGATAGTCAAGCTAGAAAGAATATTAAACCATTATTTTATTGCACATCTCTCTTGTGGTTATTCTTACCATTCCAAAACTTGACAGTTCATTTCCTGCAAAATAGAGAGGTGGGAAAATCAACCATTTAGGCAAAATGGCTGTACAGTAGTCATCTAGGTACTTCAGTCATGTGCAGTACCTGCATCCTTATTGCTCTTCCTCTTCACGTACATGTAGAGTCCTCCAGCAATTGCACATAACAAGAGGCCTAGGGGAAGGGCAAACCACGCAGCTGCTTGCAGAGCTGTTCACACAGAATTATTATCTTTTTTTCTTCAAATCACTATCAATAACTACGGTGCAACTTCTCATATGTGGATTTCAGTCAAGAGAAAAAGCTGCAATGCAGTGTTGCATACTTACTGTTAATAAAGGTCCACATTTTTGCAGCCATTACAACACCCTCTCTAGACACAGAACAGGCAACTTCATCTCTTGTGATTTGATGATCTAGGAGGAATAACTTGGAGCTGAGGGTGTTATTGGCAATAATTAAACTGCTCTGCCAGCCATAATGGCTGCTTCCAGTCCAGGTTAAATTGAAGTCTTGTTCACATTTTGTAACAGCACAGGTAAGCAGACAAGTCAAGGTGAGATTATGTCCTCCTGGCCCATACTCTGAAGTAACTGTGGAGACAAAAGTGAAAATAAAGCAGTGACATTAAACACTGCACATAGTCTGTTTTGGCATTTTTGGAGAGTTTTAACACTCACTGTCCAGGGTGTGCAGGCGGACTTTGCTGATCACTTTTCGTTCACCGACGGGCAGCGAACACTGGTAGTCCCCAGAATGCAAGGCACTCACTTTGCTGATGACCAACGAGGAGTCTTGGTTCACATGAAATGCCTCTAACTGGCCCTTACCAGGTGTGACATCATCCGTCAGTGACCTTCCATCCAGATCCCACTGCACCCTGCCACCCACACCAAGAGAGGAAGTGTTGCCACAAGGGAATGACACTGACTCACCCACCACAGCAAACACTTCCTCTACACCATCTGGGTGAAAGGGAGCCCTGGTTACACTTTGTACATAAAGCGCATATTCAATTTATAGCACTGTAAAGCTCAGTTTAGTACCTGGTAGTGTTGTGGTGTAACTGGTGGTGGTTTTAACAGTGTCTTTCTGAGTTAGTTGGCATCTCCATTTTCTGTGATGGTCCGTCGGCTTTAGCTTGATGGTCAGTTTAGAGAAGCAGTCAGACGGACGTTCGAAGTGAAATCTACTTCCATGTATCTCTGTGTTGGCCTCAGTAAGCCATTTGATATGTATTCCACTGTGGTTACAAGATGGGGCAAGTCCTTTATATAAGTTCAGGGAACAATGAAGTTCTATTTTTTCCTTATCTGCAGCACTTTGTTGAGTAACTGAAGAAACGCAAAGAAAAAACAAAGTGATTACATTGACATTGTTATTCATTGTTTTTCAAGAGCGTTTTGAACTAGTAAGACAAGTAACTTACCAAGGAGAATCTCCAGTGAAACACTTGAATTGAATGTCCCATCATCGCAAGTGTAACGCCGTGCATCATCTAATGCCAGATGATCTATGTGTAGAAAGCAGGCCTTTGCCACCGTGCGCCCCTGGTACCGTGGCGCTGTCACCATGCCTGCCTTGACCACCTGAGTGACTGAGTCTCCAGCCATGTTCCAGTTGACAGAGGAGCAGGATTTGATGCCACATGGTAAACTAATACTGTCTCCCAGTGAAGCAAACATGACCAAATGACCTGTTGGAGAAGATGGAAAAAGTAGCACTTAACTTTCCAGGTCACTTATATATTGGTAGTGATATTGGTAATGAAAATCAAGAAATCTTCAGTAATAGAACTGTGAAATAAAGTGACATTGAAGCAGTGTAGCTGTTTTGTATCCCCATCCCCAACAGTTTACTGGCTTTGACTATAAAATATTGAACTCACTAAAGTTGTGAATTCAGTAACCTATTAATAGCCATGGTTATTTAGTTTTCCATTTTAATTTCAATTTCAATTTAGTTTGAGTTTTGTTTTTTTATTTATTTATTTTACAATTGTTTAGTTTTAGTTTTGCTTTAATTTAATTTCAGTTCTAGTTTCAGTATTTTTTGTAGGGGTAGTATGTTTTAAAGGTGTAATGATATAAGTTTAGAACAGGTGTTTTGTGTATGTTTGCAACAGGTATTTTTATACAAGTAACAAGCTGAAGTTACAAAATATATAAAACACAAGAGTTGAAAAACAATCGTTAAGAAGTAATCATGAACTAATGAAAAATGCAACCAGTATTAAACAGATAGGAGCTCCCACACTGGGAAAACGTAATGCTTAAGGCTTAAACATTTTCCATTTGTGCATTCATTGTCTTTCCCCACTAGCCTATCCCAGCATGCATTGGGCAGAAGGCAGGGAATCACACTGGACAGATCGCCAGTCCATCACAGATACACAGAAATATCTTGTTTAAAATTATTTGTTGTTTTAAAGCAAGAAAAGTAAGTATTCAGTTGAATTAATTTGGGGGTGAACATGGTGCAAGTTAACACTCCTCTATAGTTTGTTTTCTTATTACACTGCCAAACCTTGGCAACCACCTTATGAACCTACAAGCTGCCATGACGCATCTGTGGAGGACAAGCGACGGGCGTCACAGTCGCTCCCATTGCAGATGTAACTTTATTTTACAGGTCTAGTCCTGACTATTTTATGTATGTTTATAGTACATTTCCAGAAATTTTCTTTTCTGAGAATTATGTAGTCTTACTTTGATAAGAAATCTCAAAATAGAGTTCAGTAGTGTACTGTATGACAGAAAGTAATACTTAAGTGCATCATATCATTCATATTATACAACAAGAAATTTATAGTACATATCATATATTTTCATAATTACCAGATGGCTGAAGTCCAAGTGTTGCCTGTACAAGAGAGAAGAGGCAGAGTCTTAGCAGTGAAAAGGAAACCATCTTATACTCTCACAGATTTTCTTGCTTATTGCTAAATCCTATGGCAGTTACATTTTTCTAACTCTCATTTTCAGGAAGTTACAGGCAGGCAGCTCATACCCGTTTCATCCAAGGCCAGCCCACCAGAGCATGAGGCCTTGGGCACAAGTATCTGTTGGACCCCCTGATTTAACTTAGCCTGTCCTTAAATAATGCTTAGAACATTACAAATGATGTGTCTCATGTTGTGTGAATGCTTCTCACAACCTGATGAATGATCTACAAATGATCTGACATATGAAACTGTTCATATGTCACAAATACAGGCAGAGGATCTATGATAACCTATAATCCCCATCCATTTAGGTGTTTACAATTATTATTATATATATAAAAAAGATGCAATTCTGCCATGCCATTTGTTTAGTGGTACCCCATTTTAAATAATCCAATAAATAACCTAAAATGTCACTTATAAGATCATGTGTTGATTATATGTTTTGCCAGTTTCAAGTTCACAGATTAAGTCTTTTCTCACTGGTGTTTTTAAAGTTGTATAGGTGCTAAAATTGCCTATTGTTCCCAATTAAAACTGAAATGAAGTAAATAAATAACTAAAGGGTTGTCTTTGTTGCACAGGGCCATAAGGTGCATGATGTCCACACCGGCTTACCCCCTGTTCACCTTTTTGCTGGTGCTGTTGTGTTGTTGCTGGGTAGTGACTCCTCTGCCAGTGACTGCAGACTTATCAACAGATGAGTGTCACCAGCAGGTAAAATAATATATTATAATGTTGCTATTCATTGGCTTTGTTTGAGTCATTGTATATCATTTTTTTCTGTTGGACAGCTAATGAATATGCATATAATAATGCCTTCTACCTAGTAAAGATTCTCATTACTGTGATCCATCACAGTAGATCTATGAGATGGCCATTTATGGAGAAAACTTCTATACTTCTGCTAGACATGTCGCTGAAAGCGAGTGCTTTCACATCATCGAAACATTACCATTAGTTTCACATCCTGTCAATTGTTGTTAACATGTTTGTCCACAGGGTGGTGCTATTGGGCTGTGTGACAGATGTGCACTTCTTATTTTGCGAGCTACTGGTGGTTGGAGCAGTTGGACCAGTTTATTGTAAACTATAGAAACCCCAGATGATAGTTCCTCCTGAAGTGAACTTGTTCATGCTTTCCTTCCTAGGGGTGCTGTCTCTCTATTTCCTCTCTAGGAGACTATGACTACCTGCTTGATAATATTCATGTATAGAAATTCACCAGAATTAGCATTAACAGTGCAGTTTGTTTTACCTTATCAAAGGTGAAACAAATCGCTAGTAAGATTTTGTACCTCTGGTTTGGGTTTCATTTACCAAAGACATGTTATTTAGTGATGAGCAAATACAAAGCATGTACTAAATTCAATTGTTGCTGCTCCTTTAATTCAATACTAAAGACAGATACAAATATTAATGGTAAACAGACATGTGAGGATTCAGTAATGATTTATTATTTATTTATAAAGTTATAAATGCACATAGAAGTATATAAATGCACATTGTCTAAGCAACAATAACACATTACACCGTCCTCAGTTTAAGGTTAGGCCGCAGGTCTCGGATGTGCTATAACTGTGTAGGACTTGACCTTGAGCACCACACTAGCGACTCCTCTCAGGTCAGGCAGAGAGGCCTCGCTTTCAGGAGGGACGAATTGGAAATCTCTCAGCAAGTACGCGGTGAACAGAAAGAGCTCCATTTTGGCAACAGACTCCCCCAGGCACAGCCGAGCCCCCCCTCCGAAAGGCAGCAGTGCACGCGCGGAGCCTCCCCCACCCTCTAGAAAGCGCTCTGCAAGAGAGAGTGGCTACTGTTAACTTTATTTGAACTCTGCTGAGCCAAGTGAAAGGAATGCGCTGCACCCAACAGCTCAGGAGCTACCTGGTCTGAAGTGGTAGGGGTCAGTCCAAACTGCAGGATCGTGGTGTGCTCCGAAGAGATTAGGAATGATGACAGTGTTCTTGGGGATGAAATAACCTGCAATACTGAACATGTGCAATACACACTGAGTAGAGATTTTATACAGTTGAAATGCATAGCAGGTAACAGAGTTAGCAAGAAATATGTGGTGATAGATTTCTAAATCAGAGCAGCAGTAACTTAACTCCAAACAAGTGGTCTTTATGTATACCTGCTCACTTACATCAGAGTTTCTCACCCAGACCCACATTCCTTAAACATTTCACTATTCAGGTAGATTCACTGTGAAATAGTCTGTATAGCCTATTATAGGTTTGAAATGACTAACTAGTAATGCACAAACCCATTCTAGCTAGCTACATTTCTGCCTGGATCCTGATGAGTTCCAGGTTTACTATTTGCTTTGTGTTTTTCTCTCATGGTTTTAGGTTGGTTGGCTACTGCTTCATCAAATGGGAAATCCTTGTTATATAGTGTTGTTTTAAAGATTTTTTTTTTTTTGCATTAACATAGGGCCAAATGGAATATTTTACAATCCTGTCATTGTGCTTCCATAACGTTGACACTGGGCCGGCATCAGACCACATTTCTAAGCAGTTGACCTTGGGCTAAACAACATTTTTGAGCAAAACCTTGGAGGGCTGTTGTTTCTGTGTCAGACCCATGCATCCTTCTGCTCTTAACAACACCCAAATCATATCAGCACCTATGTTGCTTAAATTCTACACTTCGTCAAATGTTGTCAACTGTATTGTAGTCACTGCCCTGTTTGTGGCATGCTCTGTCAGTAGCACTGCTTGTTGTAGATCAGCTGACCTGCTGTCTCTGATGGCTCTGTGCGGCACTGCCAGTGGGGCTACAGGCCTGAGTCTGAGCACCTCGTTGATCACAGCACACAGAACAGGGAGTCTGTGTCTGTCGCTGTACTTGGGGTAGCGTTCCTCCAGTACTGTACGCAACTCATCATACACCCTGCTCTGCACCTGAAGATGAAAGCAAGAGAGAGAAACACAGTGAGTTAAAATTCAGTGTTTGCTGATTATGGTATGTTGTGGTATTTTATGACAATGTGCTGTACCTCTGGTCTGTGCAATAGGAAGGCCACAGTCCAGTTTAGCCAGGCTGCAGTGGTCTCTGTCCCCCCAATGAGAAGGTCCACAGTGGCCATGTGGACATGAGTATCTGTCAGGAGCTAGAGACAATACATATAATTCAGTATAGCAGTGTTATTTATTTTTGATAGCCTAAAGGACTATGAATTTGTGAATTTGGTTAATTTCGGTTCAATAAATTTGAACTTGAGTTTGGATTGGAAATCAAAGTCTAAAATAGGTGGAAAGGTAGTACATGGCAGCAGACATTAAATCTGATTGAGGTACAATTCATATTTCTGGAAATTCCATGTAGTCAATGGTGTATCAGTATAGTATTTACTACTCCATCTGCTGTGCTGTGACGTTGGTCCAGGCCCTGGAGCAGAGAGCCTGTGATGGCGTCTTCAGATTTCTTGTCTTGCGACTACACAGGGGACAACACAACAACTAGTAAATATAAACATTGCAGGAAATAGAAAGAGTTGGGGATTGGCTGATTCAACTCACAAATTTTATGATTTGAGACTTGACATGGCAGAAGGAAAAATTAACTTGGACTTGAAATGCAATTGAATTGAAAACATGTTTTAAGCCTTCTGCCTGTTTCCATGGTGTCTGATATGATTTCTCCCAGTGTTATTTCTTTTTCTGCTCTATAATAATTTATCCAAGTTGACTAAAAGAAGACGCAGAAGTTTTTTAATGCCTGTAATTTAGCAAGTGGATTGAGTTTCAACTTGACTACTTGATTTGACTTGGTGTGCCACATTGACATTTGGACTTAAACATGTTTTTTGGGGGAATTTATTGCACACATATGCTATATTACAGTGCGATTTGGTATTTATTTATAGACATGTGTATGCATTTCACCAGAGGGTTCACGTGCAACGTCAGGCATTTGCTACACCAGCAGGAAGGGGTTTGGAGTCTTAACACACTGGCTGCAAGTTGCATTTACAGGACTGTTTCTCTAACCACCAGGCCAATCTACTGTATTTTTGACCTGTCTCTTGACCTGTGACTTGAGCAAGATGGCATAGGTGAACTTTTGGAAAAATCTAGTGAATGTTAATTAAATTAGTGAGACATATTTTCAACCTTTGTATTGCATTTGTTATTACAAACCTTGTAATTGTCTAGGTATGTCCTTATGATTTCATCTCTCCTGGCCACCTCTTTCAGGAGACGGGCAAACGGAGGATTGGGTAATTTCTGTGAGAAAAGGGAACATCACATACTGTGTGAAATCCTATTCTGAATGTGTTTGTTAGTGTATACCCTGTTAATTATAGTCATCATAGTGAACATCTACTGACTCTGAGCAGTGGGAAGGAGTCCAGAGCAGAAATCCACGAGGAGCCCCACAGAGCAACGATCTCATTCAGACAGCTGTGCAAACGCTGCAGCTCCACTGAACTCTTGTCATACTAAAGAACAAAACAGGTTTACAAGTTATTATACCCTACCACTGATATACTCTATCCACTAACAGTGTCATTATGAATTTCCAACTTTGGTTATTTCTTATGTAACTCAAACTGCTAAGATTGGCAACATAAAGCGACCTTGCCCAGTTCTCAACATCACCAGACATCCAAGCACATATCTGCCTCAACCACACGAGAAATCCACCACTGTTCATTGATGAAAAACAGATTTTTCCATCTCTAATACTCTCCTTTTCATTTCCTCAGAGGGCACACACTGCGCTGAGGGGAGGACAGACACTCACTTCTTTTCCAAAAGCCAGAGTGGTGATGACATTACTGGCTGCCACAGTGAAATCCTCAGAGAGATCCACAGCACTGCCTTGATAGCCCATCAAAACCTAAATGGTAAAAGATTAATTTTCAGCAATGAATAATAGATAATCGTTTTAAATATTTTATTTGTTTATGTGACCATTTTGGAAAATACCCAACATTTGGGATGATGAGTATAGTGGAATGGTAACGCTGTCTGGATCTCTCCTTTTCCATTTCAGGCTATTACTTTTTAGATGAGGCACTGTTTTGTCTACTTATTGATGCTGGCTATCTGTTCCTTCTCTTACAGTACACCGAGTGTCTCATGTTCTGTACCTGTCGCAGGTGCAGCGCCTGTCTCTCAATCACATCATGCAAAGACCGCTGGGAGCAACGCTGCAAAGCACCGTGGACTAGACGCCGATGTGCCTTCCATTCCTCGCTGTAATCCCCCAGAGAGATGGAGTGTCCGCCCCCAGACACAATATCTCCTGACAAATGTATGGAATCGAGGGGGGAGGAAGAGGTTGAGGACAACACAATATTTATCTATAACACTGTGGCAGAAGAAGTTTGAGTTCTTTACCTGTGTAAGAATGTGGTCTCCCAGCAAAGTCTGACCATTTCTTGACCAGTGCTTCTCTTATGACGTCACTACTATTAAGCACCACCATGGCTGGAAAAAAAAACACAAAATACACACTAACGAGGCATTTTGATACAGTGGAGAGTCCTAATGTAGACATATTGATAAGACATAAGTAAATACAGAAATGTTCCTAAAAGCCTTGACTCGCTTGTTATTTCTGTCAAAATCTGACAATTGGGTAAAATCCAGGAATCTGAAATTGACTGATTACTAGTGTTGCCGCATTTAAGGCGGTAGATGCTTCCATAGCGTTGTGCCAGGTTGGTCAGGTGGATGGGCAGGTGGTCGTGTGTCAGCTCCATCATATTGCCTAAAAGAAGGAGGCTGGGAGGACCTGGGAGGGAAGGAGAAGAGGAGCAGGGAAGAAACTGATAGAGATATTGCAGTAGTTTAGATTCAACTATTGCGTGGAGGAGTTAGGAAAGACAAAGATAAGAAAGCAGAAAGAGGATGATTAGTAATTAAGTCCAGTGGATCAATAATTAAGTCCAGTAGCGTACACGGTTGTCCATGTGTTGAATATCTGTCTCATTCATATCTGATTGTGGTGATTTCAAGTAAGCTAATAAAGCAATAAAAGTAGATGGCTACCTGTAGACTTACTTTCCTTGTGATCTCCCTGTATGGATCTGTCTCTCTGTCCAGAAATGTAGATCAATAACGTCACCAGCACTACAACCACGAGCACAGCTACCACACTTATCACTGATATTTCTACAGCCATTCTGTGTCTTATTGCTGTCCCACTTCAAAAAGCTGTTCATCTCTCTTCTGGCCCCTTTTATAGTCTTCTTATCCACGCCTCTTAGCTTATGATGTTAGTGTTTCACTGCAATCAAGGATGGCAACATATTTTTTTGACCTGATAGGGGTCAAGATCGCTGACGTTAAGATTAATCCAACAAGAGGCAGATTTATAAGCATATAAAGGTAGTGAAAGTAGTAATTTATTACAATTCAACAGTGTTTATGTAGAAAGTGCTTTACTCTCTTTTTGTTGTTGGAAATAGGTTGGGAGCAAAGAAGAAGTTTGATAATCCACAGTTGCCATGGAAGGGACTGAAGGACATGATAATAAGTCACTTGACAGATATACTTGCTTTTGTTTATGTTTTAGAGAAGGGAAGGGGGGGAGGGGGTAGAAGAAACACACTTCAGACCCACTTTAGCCACATTTATTCCAATAGAGTGAGACAGTGCATACTTAATTACAGTAGTAGTGGGGTGGCATACCTTGGTGGTGCACATTAGAAGTGTTTTAGAGTCAAAACAAAACCGTGTAGACATGGAAGGGTCAGGCAGAACAGCACAATACAATACAAAATGTTGCAATAAAAAATATCTCTCCTCTCTATTGGTACATTTCCTAAACAAACAGCTGATGACGCACAACAGCCAAATAGAACAAATTCCTGGTGCGTTGCATCACACTTATCGATAAGCTGTCATTACAGCTGCCCCAACGAATGTACATGCAACTTTAGTTAGATAGTAAGATGCAGCAAGTGTGAGATCCACTCTCTTCTGGATTCCTGGAGCCCTTTGATTCTCTGTTTTTCAGATGTAAGGTTTTAGGGTCGGAGAGGTCATAGAGATTGCACTACATCCTTAGCCGTGAGTTGCAGGGGAGAAGCCAGACGGTCTGAGCTTCATCTCGGTGAAGGGAATGGAGGAGTCTTTACCTTTCCAGTCTATCCAGACCACTCCCTGCAGCATAACAGAAACAGTTGAGAGATTACATTTGGGTAATGTGCTATAACAATAGCTGTTTGAAGTACATTAGTCTTCATTAAGATAACTTCAGGGAGGTAGATTGTACCTGATTGTTACTGTTGATGCCATAGAGACCATTGAGATTGGTCTTATAGCAGTTCTTGTACCACCAGCCACCCATATAGGCTCTGGCACAGTGGATCCCCAAAGTATCAGGGTCCTTGTCCCGGGTGGAGAATGGCCGCCCATTGTGGTATCTCATAGAGTCACCTGATTGGGAAATACAGTAAAATTAAGATGTGCTTATCTCAAACAAGCCCTATCAGGAATAAAGGGTAGCATATACTATACATGTTCAAGAGAATTCTTCTATTGTCCAATTTTAAATATTGTACCTGCTGTTCCCGTGTAGCCAGACGTCATGATGGTGTAGTGCTTCTCCTCTGTGTCGATGGTGAAGTTGGAGTAGTGAGCATAAGCTGTGTCATTTCCTGCTCGCAGGTCCACCCTCAGACTCACAGGGCCAACACTGGTCAGGTTGTGCAGAAGCTCATTTCCTGATGGTGGTAGGGAGAAGGAGTGCACAGTTTAGTCAGTTTTATTGAATAATGTTTTGATGTAGATTTGATCATAATCAGGATGAACCCCAACTGTACCAAGCCAGAACTCTTCGCTGAGGTTTCCAAAGCCAGTGCTGTAGTCACTCCAGGTTCTGTAGAAGTCTGTCTTTCCATTCATCCTTCTCTGGAACACCTAGAAAACAATCACAGCACCGGTTGGATACTGTCTAGATCTGCCATTGCGTTAATGCAAAGTTTAATTTGAGTAACATCAATTTCTCCCACCGTCCAGCCGCCTCCATCTGTCTCCATGTCACAGTAGACTCTGACTGCTCCTCCCTCTCTCCCCTGGGGGTAGATATCCACCTCTCCTGACTGCAGCGCTCCATTCAGCAGCTCCTGGGAGCACTCAGTAGGGAAAGGGAAACGCAGCTTCCCTGAGAGATTATAAAAAGGTGTTAAAAGAATTACTATAAAATAATGAGTTGTATTGAGAGGACAGGTAAAATAGTAGAGGCTTGTCTCAGGGAATGCAGTATTTAAAATTCAATACCTGTGAGGAATTCTGTGGTGACAACAGATGTGTACTGTCCATCTCTCACTCCTTGTACCAGAACAATGTACCGGGACATAGACAGCAGCCCTGTCAGCTTATACTCTGTGATGGTGGAGTCCAGGATCACCTCCTGATATATACACAAACACACACACATAAACACACACACACACACACACACACACACACACACACACACACACACACACACACACCAAATCTTTCCACCAGTGCTCTAAGTGTTAAGGTTCTCTTTTCGTCTATGTAAGTATCAATGCTGAGGGCCCATTGCTCACCTTTGTCTCCTCTCCTACCACGTAGTAGGTCAGTCTGTAGCTGTGAAACGCAACAGTGGGTGCTTTCCACGCTATCACGGCAGAGCGAGCACCCACTTCACTGGCTTTAACCACTGAGGAGCACAATAACGCATATCTGTTTAGTTTATATTATACCCAGACTTTGCACATAACAACTAGAGACGCCTAATCTTTATTTATTCCCATTCTACTCACCGTTAGCAGTAGTGAATGTTGTTGAAATGGCTGTGCTCTGGAGACTGTCCTTCTGGCTCAGGGCCTTGACTGTGTACAGGGTGCCTCTCTGCAGCCCTCTCAGCTGGTGCTCCACTGAGTTTCCAGACACCATTACTGTCACAGTCACATTAGGAGCTGTGGCAAAAGGGAAAAGTAATAAAACAGCTTAATCCTTAGTCCTGGGTGAAACAGCTAGAGTAGGGGGATTTTGTTGCACTCACTCTTTGAGGACTCATAGCTGATGATGAAACGGTCTACTTTTCCCAGACTGGGTGTCCATTGCAGCACAGCTCTGGTATCTGTAATACTGACGGCTTGAAGATGGGTTGGAGGGGCGGGCACTGCAGTCAGGAGACAATCAATAGTGCATTATTTTTTGTTTTTTTTCACAGACCAAGACAACCAAATCATACCAAAATCCAGTTTAACTGGCTGTGTACCTGTGGTGATAGTGGATGTGAGGGCATCACTCTGGACCTTGCCTTGTGTGGTAGTTACACTGATTATGTAAGAAGACCCAGCAGCCAATTTTGACAGAACCAGATGAGACTGCTGGGAGTCCATAGTCACAGAGCGGCTCTCCCCTGGTAGGATGATACATCACCAATATTACACGTTTACACTTACACACTGCAAACTGATGAATAAGCCACACAGACTGATACTGTGATCATTTACAGGCATTACATTTGTGAATTCAGCATGAAAATTGTGAGAGGAGATATAGTAGATAGGAAACCTTGGACAGACCTGTGACAGAGTGGGTGTATGTGACCCTGAAGCTTGTGAATGTGGTCTTTGGTTTGGACCAGGACACTGTGAGAGAAGACTCTGTTACGTTGCTGAACACTAGCTCTGTGGCTGGCTCAGGACCTGGCGAGAGGAAAAGAAAAGACAATATGGTATCAGAAGATTTTTATTTAATTTCTTTTAATCAGTAACCCGTGAATAAATATAGCAAAGTGAAAAAGGGGAGAAGAGGGGGTGCATTTATTGCCTTCAGTACACTCACTGGCAATACTACAGGAAATACCCATAAATTATCAATGCGGTATAATTTTAATTACCTGTAGTTACAGTTACTCTGTGAATCTTGGACCTCTTCCCGGGAGCAGTACCATAAATGAGCAGGGCATAGCGTGTCTGCGACCGAAGATTACTGAACTCCACAGAGCGTACACTGCCAGGGAGAACCATGGAGACTCTCTTGCTTTCAGCTTTACCTCTGGATCCAAGAACTTTAGCAGAGGAAGCCGTTCCATTGGTGCTCTCGCTCTGTATCTGTATCTCAGTTGTGTTCTTAACTGTGCCAGCCTTGTCTCCGTCAAGAGCTCCATCTTCTACCTCTTCATCTTCCTCCTCCTCACCCTCTGCTCTCTGCTCTCTTCTGATCACCGTGAAGTTCTTGAACATCCCTTGCGGAGCTGACCATGTGACAGTGAAGCTGTAGGAGGAGATGTTCACAACCTTCACAGAGCCTATGCCACCTCCTGTCCTCCTGGTGGTGTTCCCAGAAGTCTGGACAGCTGTTTTGTCCTGAAGAACTTTTGCCTCATCTGATGTCGCTGCGATGGTCGTATTCACTAGGTACTGACTCCTCTGTGTAACTTTCCCTTTTCCAGACCCAATCTTCCGTGCTTCAGTGTTTTTGCTCTCAACAGATTGCACCACTTTTGTCACATTTACATTCTCTGGTTTGACCTTTTTGATGAGTTTATTTCCAGATGATTGGGTAACATTCTTCTCAGCCAAGGTGGATTGCTCCAGGGTCTCTTTCCCTGCCCTTGTCTTGTTGTTAGATGTTTCCATGACCTTGGTGAGAATGGTCAGAACTTTAACCGTACCATTAGATTTCTTCACATTGCTCTGGGTAATATTGGTTTGAGGTTGGTCTTTCAGTTGGTCAGATTTAGAATGTACTTTACCTGCAGCTCCTTCCTTAAAAGTAACTAGCTTGACATCAGTTTTTGGGAGGGGCTTTTTAGAGGTCAGGACAGTAGTTTTGCCTTTGCGTGCCTCCTCTTGCTTTCTTCCCTCATGTTTCAGCAGGACTTGACCAACAGTTGGGCGACTGGTCTTTGTGGCACTTGCAGAACCTTTAATAGTTATTTTACCAGCAGAAGCTCCTTGTTTTGCTACTGTTTTAATAACGCCCCCTTTTACATTAGTGGCCACTTTGGGTTTGGTGTCAGTCTCTTTGCCTTCAGTGCCCTTCTTCTGGTCCTTCTTTTGGAAGAGTGTCTGCTCAGCCTTGGTGTTCTTCCCCTGTGTATTTTCCTTGATGGTGTTACTGTCTTGGTTCACCTGCAGGGTCACTGTCTCCACTGTTATTTTGACCTTCCCTTTGGCAGTTTCTGAAATTGGATAGCAGGGGTTTCAGATCAGGAAATGCATAAGATATTCTAACCATGACAATATGAAAATAACTTGACTCTCTCTGAAAAAATCTATATCCTGGACTGTACCATGTCCCGATGACAGCTACACACTCTCACTTACTTTTATTGCAGTCGGCTCCAGGTGCACACTTACTGCAGTCTGGACCTAGGAATCCCTGGAGGCAGACACATTTCCCCTTCTCACATTTTCCATTGCCATTACAGTCATTTGGACAATTTTCTGAACATGGACCTGAGCAGAAACAAAGAGAACCACAATTAGAGGGGCTGCATACCGTATTAACAAAATAGTTTTTAGTAGTGTCAGTTATAAAATCCACTTCCCTGATGAGTTGTGTCAAAAATAGTGCTAATCTGATTAATGGAGCAGAACAATACTAAATGTGAATGATGAAACTGTACATAATGAAACCATAATGATGACATAATGATAATGAAACCATACATTTATCCTTTAGGGAGGACATCTCCCTTTCCAGTCGGGCCACACGTCCTTTTAGCGCAGCCATCTCAGCCTCACAGCCCCCAGTGCAGCCTCCAGGCACCAAGCTGATCTTATGAGTCATCACCAGAGGAGAGCCAGGTTTCAGCTTCAGCTCCTGCTCTTTGGCGTGGCTGGAGTCACAGCCGTCACTTATGACCACCTTGATTGGCTGTGAGGGGGCAGGCTTGTCTTTGGTGCTCTTCACAACACCAGTTGTAGGCGATTTGATCACAGCTGTCTGACTGATGGAGGCTGCGGCCTTGTCTTTGTTGGCTATGGTACCACTAGCTGCAGCAGCTTTTATGGGTGTTGACAGAACAGCCTGAACTACTGTGGGGGCAGGCTTGTCTTTGGTTGTCTTCATATCACTGGTTGAGGGAGATTTAATTGAAACAGTCTGATTGACTGAGGCTGTGGGTTTGTTTTTGGTGGTTGTGCTACTTCTAGTTGAAGTAGGCTTTGTGGGTGTTGACTGAACATTTTGAACTGCAGTGGGAGCAGGCTTGTCTTTGGTAATCTTCCCATCACTGGTTGAAGGAGATTTAATTGAAACAGTCTGATTGGCTGAGGCTGTGAGTTTGTCTTTGGTGGTTTTAGCGCCACTGGCTGGAGCAGATTTTGCAGATGTTGACTGAACATTTTGGACTACTGTGGGGGCAGGCTTGTCTTTGGTAGTCTTCACTTCACTGGCTGATGGAGATTTAGTTGAAACAGTCTGATTGACTGGGGGTGTGAGCTTGTCTTTGGCGGTTGTGGTGCCATTGGCTGTAGTAGGCCTTGCGGGTGCTGACAGAGTGGTTTGAATTACTGTGGGGCTGGGCTTGCTTTTGGTGCTCTTTGGAGCATTGACTGTTGGAGGTTTTTGGTTGGTGGTTGAAGTGGGTAAAACTGTCTGATTAACTGTGTTTGGCTTTAGGGTGGGGCGAAGGGCCTGTTTGGCAAGAGTAGCAGTGGTTTTTGGTTTCGAGAGGGTGAAAACGGCATTGGGTTTGGTCATGTCACTTCCTGTGGAGTTTCT